>NW_027188124.1:0-43150 GCF_041381155.1 Argopecten irradians
CGTCAGCACGCCTTATATATAGTATACAGGAAACTTTAGGAAATCAGTATAAGTAAAGTAGGATATACGTCTTATGTCAGACCGTGAGAATCGTCAGCACGCCTTATATATAGTCTACAGGAAACTTTACAACACTGGTATCAGTAGAGTAGGATATACGTCTTATGTCAGACCGTGAGAATCGTCAGCACATCTTATATATAGTCTACAGGAAACTTTACAACACTGGTATCAGTAGAGTAGGATATACGTCTTATGTCAGACCGTGAGAATCGTCAGCACGTCTTATATATAGTATACAGGAAACTTTACAACACTGGTATCAGTAGAGTAGGATATACGTCTTATGTCAGACCGTGAGAATCGTCAGCACGCCTTATATATAGTCTACAGGAAACTTTAGGAAATCTGGTATCAGTAGAGTAGGATATACGTCTTATGTCAGACCGTGAGAATCGTCAGCACGCCTTATATATAGTATACAGGAAACTTTAGGAAATCAGTATAAGTAAAGTAGGATATACGTCTTATGTCAGACCGTGAGAATCGTCAGCACGCCTTATATATAGTATACAGGAAACTTTACAACACTGGTATCAGTAGAGTAGGATATACGTCTTATGTCAGACCGTGAGAATCGTCAGCACGCCTTATATATAGTATACAGGAAACTTTAGACATCAGTATCAGTAGAGTAGGATATACGTCTTATGTCAGACCGTGAGAATCGTCAGCACGCCTTATATATAGTATACAGGAAACTTTACAACACTGGTATCAGTAGAGTAGGATATACGTCTTATGTCAGACCGTGAGAATCGTCAGCACGCCTTATATATAGTATACAGGAAACTTTAGGAAATCAGTATCAGTAAAGTAGGATATACGTCTTATGTCAGACCGTGAGAATCGTCAGCACGCCTTATATATAGTCTACAGGAAACTTTAGGAAATCAGTATAAGTAAAGTAGGATATACGTCTTTATGTCAGACCGTGAGAATCGTCAGCACGCCTTATATATAGTCTACAGGAAACTTTACAACACTGGTATCAGTAGAGTAGGATATACGTCTTATGTCAGACCGTGAGAATCGTCAGCACGTCTTATATATAGTCTACAGGAAACTTTACAACACTGGTATCAGTAGAGTAGGATATACGTCTTATGTCAGACCGTGAGAATCGTCAGCACGCCTTATATATAGTATACAGGAAACTTTAGGAAATCAGTATAAGTAAAGTAGGATATACGTCTTATGTCAGACCGTGAGAATCGTCAGCACGCCTTATATATAGTCTACAGGAAACTTTACAACACTGGTATCAGAAGAGTAGGATATACGTCTTATGTCAGACCGTGAGAATCGTCAGCACGCCTTATATATAGTATACAGGAAACTTTACAACACTGGTATCAGTAGAGTAGGATATACGTCTTATGTCAGACCGTGAGAATCGTCAGCACGTCTTATATATAGTATACAGGAAACTTTACAACACTGGTATCAGAAGAGTAGGATATACGTCTTATGTCAGACCGTGAGAATCGTCAGCACGTCTTATATATAGTATACAGGAAACTTTACAACACTGGTATCAGTAGAGTAGGATATACGTCTTATGTCAGACCGTGAGAATCGTCAGCACATCTTATATATAGTCTACAGGAAACTTTACAACACTGGTATCAGTAGAGTAGGATATACGTCTTATGTCAGACCGTGAGAATCGTCAGCACGCCTTATATATAGTATACAGGAAACTTTACAACACTGGTATCAGTAGAGTAGGATATACGTCTTATGTCAGACCGTGAGAATCGTCAGCACGCCTTATATATAGTATACAGGAAACTTTAGGAAATCAGTATAAGTAAAGTAGGATATACGTCTTATGTCAGACCGTGAGAATCGTCAGCACGCCTTATATATAGTATACAGGAAACTTTAGGAAATCAGTATAAGTAAAGTAGGATATACGTCTTATGTCAGACCGTGAGAATCGTCAGCACGCCTTATATATAGTATACAGGAAACTTTAGGAAATCAGTATAAGTAAAGTAGGATATACGTCTTTATACCAGACCGTGAGAATCGTCAGCACGCCTTATATATAGTATACAGGAAACTTTAGGAAATCAGTATCAGTAGTAAGTAGGATATACGTCTTATGTCAGACCGTGAGAATCGTCAGCACGCCTTATATATAGTATACAGGAAACTTTAGGAAATCAGTATAAGTAAAGTAGGATATACGTCTTATGTCAGACCGTGAGAATCGTCAGCACGCCTTATATATAGTATACAGGAAACTTTACAACACTGGTATCAGTAGAGTAGGATATACGTCTTATGTCAGACCGTGAGAATCGTCAGCACGCCTTATATATAGTCTACAGGAAACTTTAGGAAACACTGGTATCAGTAGAGTAGGATATACGTCTTATGTCAGACCGTGAGAATCGTCAGCACGTGTTATATATAGTATACAGGAAACTTTACAACACTGGTATCAGTAGAGTAGGATATACGTCTTATGTCAGACCGTGAGAATCGTCAGCACGCCTTATATATAGTCTACAGGAAACTTTAGGAAATCAGTATAAGTAAAGTAGGATATACGTCTTATGTCAGACCGTGAGAATCGTCAGCACGCCTTATATATAGTATACAGGAAACTTTAGGAAATCAGTATCAGTAAAGTAGGATATACGTCTTATGTCAGACCGTGAGAATCGTCAGCACGCCTTATATATAGTATACAGAAACTTTAGGAAATCAGTATCAGTAAAGTAGGATATACGTCTTATGTCAGACCGTGAGAATCGTCAGCACGTCTTATATATAGTATACAGGAAACTTTACAACACTGGTATCAGTAGAGTAGGATATACGTCTTATGTCAGACCGTGAGAATCGTCAGCACGCCTTATATATAGTCTACAGGAAACTTTAGGAAATCAGTATAAGTAAAGTAGGATATACGTCTTATGTCAGACCGTGAGAATCGTCAGCACGCCTTATATATAGTCTACAGGAAACTTTACAACACTGGTATCAGTAGAGTAGGATATACGTCTTATGTCAGACCGTGAGAATCGTCAGCACGTCTTATATATAGTATACAGGAAACTTTACAACACTGGTATCAGTAGAGTAGGATATACGTCTTATGTCAGACCGTGAGAATCGTCAGCACGCCTTATATATAGTATACAGGAAACTTTAGGAAATCAGTATCAGTAAAGTAGGATATACGTCTTATGTCAGACCGTGAGAATCGTCAGCACGCCTTATATATAGTATACAGGAAACTTTATAACACTGGTATCAGTAGAGTAGGATATACGTCTTATGTCAGACCGTGAGAATCGTCAGCACGCCTTATATATAGTATACAGGAAACTTTACAACACTGGTATCAGTAGAGTAGGATATACGTCTTATGTCAGACCGTGAGAATCGTCAGCACATCTTATATATAGTCTACAGGAAACTTTACAACACTGGTATCAGAAGAGTAGGATATACGTCTTATGTCAGACCGTGAGAATCGTCAGCACGCCTTATATATAGTATACAGGAAACTTTAGGAAATCAGTATAAGTAAAGTAGGATATACGTCTTATGTCAGACCGTGAGAATCGTCAGCACGCCTTATATATAGTATACAGGAAACTTTACAACACTGGTATCAGTAGAGTAGGATATACGTCTTATGTCAGACCGTGAGAATCGTCAGCACGCCTTATATATATAGTATACAGGAAACTTTAAAAAACACTGGTATCAGTAGAGTAGGATATATACGTCTTATGTCAGACCGTGAGAATCGTCAGCACGCCTTATATATAGTATACAGGAAACTTTAGGAAATCAGTATCAGTAAAGTAGGATATACGTCTTATGTCAGACCGTGAGAATCGTCAGCACGCCTTATATATAGTATACAGGAAACTTTACAACACTGGTATCAGTAGAGTAGGATATACGTCTTATGTCAGACCGTGAGAATCGTCAGCACGCCTTATATATAGTATACAGGAAACTTTAGGAAATCAGTATCAGTAAAGTAGGATATACGTCTTATGTCAGACCGTGAGAATCGTCAGCACGCCTTATATATATAGTATACAGGAAACTTTAGGAAATCAGTATCAGTAAAGTAGGATATACGTCTTATGTCAGACCGTGAGAATCGTCAGCACGCCTTATATATAGTCTACAGGAAACTTTACAACACTGGTATCAGTAGAGTAGGATATACGTCTTATGTCAGACCGTGAGAATCGTCAGCACGCCTTATATATAGTATACAGGAAACTTTAGGAAATCAGTATAAGTAAAGTAGGATATACGTCTTATGTCAGACCGTGAGAATCGTCAGCACGCCTTATATATAGTATACAGGAAACTTTACAACATCAGTATCAGTAGAGTAGGATATACGTCTTATGTCAGACCGTGAGAATCGTCAGCACGCCTTATATATAGTATACAGGAAACTTTAGGAAATCAGTATAAGTAAAGTAGGATATACGTCTTATGTCAGACCGTGAGAATCGTCAGCACGCCTTATATATAGTATACAGGAAACTTTAGGAAATCAGTATAAGTAAAGTAGGATATACGTCTTATGTCAGACCGTGAGAATCGTCAGCACGCCTTATATATAGTCTACAGGAAACTTTACAACACTGGTATCAGTAGAGTAGGATATACGTCTTATGTCAGACCGTGAGAATCGTCAGCACGCCTTATATATAGTATACAGGAAACTTTACAACACTGGTATCAGTAGAGTAGGATATACGTCTTATGTCAGACCGTGAGAATCGTCAGCACGTCTTATATATAGTATACAGGAAACTTTACAACACTGGTATCAGTAGAGTAGGATATACGTCTTATGTCAGACCGTGAGAATCGTCAGCACGTCTTATATATAGTATACAGGAAACTTTAGGAAATCATGCTGGTATCAGTAGAGTAGGATATACGTCTTATGTCAGACCGTGAGAATCGTCAGCACGCCTTATATATAGTATACAGGAAACTTTAGGAAATCAGTATAAGTAAAGTAGGATATACGTCTTATGTCAGACCGTGAGAATCGTCAGCACGCCTTATATATAGTATACAGGAAACTTTAGGAAATCAGTATCAGTAAAGTAGGATATACGTCTTTATGTCAGACCGTGAGAATCGTCAGCACGCCTTATATATAGTCTACAGGAAACTTTACAACACTGGTATCAGTAGAGTAGGATATACGTCTTATGTCAGACCGTGAGAATCGTCAGCACGCCTTATATATAGTATACAGGAAACTTTAGGAAATCAGTATAAGTAAAGTAGGATATACGTCTTATGTCAGACCGTGAGAATCGTCAGCACGCCTTATATATAGTCTACAGGAAACTTTAGGAAATCAGTATAAGTAAAGTAGGATATACGTCTTATGTCAGACCGTGAGAATCGTCAGCACGCCTTATATATAGTCTACAGGAAACTTTACAACACTGGTATCAGTAGAGTAGGATATACGTCTTATGTCAGACCGTGAGAATCGTCAGCACGCCTTATATATAGTATACAGGAAACTTTAGGAAATCAGTATCAGTAAAGTAGGATATACGTCTTATGTCAGACCGTGAGAATCGTCAGCACGCCTTATATATAGTATACAGGAAACTTTAGGAAATCAGTATAAGTAAAGTAGGATATACGTCTTATGTCAGACCGTGAGAATCGTCAGCACGCCTTATATATAGTCTACAGGAAACTTTACAACACTGGTATCAGTAGAGTAGGATATACGTCTTATGTCAGACCGTGAGAATCGTCAGCACGCCTTATATATAGTATACAGGAAACTTTAGGAAATCAGTATAAGTAAAGTAGGATATACGTCTTATGTCAGACCGTGAGAATCGTCAGCACGCCTTATATATAGTATACAGGAAACTTTAGGAAATCAGTATAAGTAAAGTAGGATATACGTCTTATGTCAGACCGTGAGAATCGTCAGCACGCCTTATATATAGTATACAGGAAACTTTACAACACTGGTATCAGTAGAGTAGGATATACGTCTTATGTCAGACCGTGAGAATCGTCAGCACGCCTTATATATAGTATACAGGAAACTTTACAACACTGGTATCAGTAGAGTAGGATATACGTCTTATGTCAGACCGTGAGAATCGTCAGCACGCCTTATATATAGTATACAGGAAACTTTAGGAAATCAGTATAAGTAAAGTAGGATATACGTCTTATGTCAGACCGTGAGAATCGTCAGCACGCCTTATATATAGTATACAGGAAACTTTACAACACTGGTATCAGTAGAGTAGGATATACGTCTTATGTCAGACCGTGAGAATCGTCAGCACGCCTTATATATAGTATACAGGAAACTTTACAACACTGGTATCAGTAGAGTAGGATATACGTCTTATGTCAGACCGTGAGAATCGTCAGCACGTCTTATATATAGTATACAGGAAACTTTACAACACTGGTATCAGTAGAGTAGGATATACGTCTTATGTCAGACCGTGAGAATCGTCAGCACGCCTTATATATAGTATACAGGAAACTTTAGGAAATCAGTATAAGTAAAGTAGGATATACGTCTTATGTCAGACCGTGAGAATCGTCAGCACGCCTTATATATAGTATACAGGAAACTTTAGGAAATCAGTATAAGTAAAGTAGGATATACGTCTTATGTCAGACCGTGAGAATCGTCAGCACGCCTTATATATAGTATACAGGAAACTTTAGGAAATCAGTATAAGTAAAGTAGGATATACGTCTTATGTCAGACCGTGAGAATCGTCAGCACGCCTTATATATAGTCTACAGGAAACTTTAGGAAATCAGTATAAGTAAAGTAGGATATACGTCTTATGTCAGACCGTGAGAATCGTCAGCACGCCTTATATATAGTATATAGTATACAGGAAACTTTAGGAAATCAGTATAAGTAAAGTAGGATATACGTCTTATGTCAGACCGTGAGAATCGTCAGCACGCCTTATATATAGTATACAGGAAACTTTATAACACTGGTATCAGTAGAGTAGGATATACGTCTTATGTCAGACCGTGAGAATCGTCAGCACGCCTTATATATAGTCTACAGGAAACTTTAGGAAATCAGTATAAGTAAAGTAGGATATACGTCTTATGTCAGACCGTGAGAATCGTCAGCACGCCTTATATATAGTCTACAGGAAACTTTACAACACTGGTATCAGTAGAGTAGGATATACGTCTTATGTCAGACCGTGAGAATCGTCAGCACGTGTTATATATAGTATACAGGAAACTTTACAACACTGGTATCAGTAGAGTAGGATAAACGTCTTATGTCAGACCGTGAGAATCGTCAGCACGCCTTATATATAGTATACAGGAAACTTTAGGAAATCAGTATCAGTAAAGTAGGATATACGTCTTATGTCAGACCGTGAGAATCGTCAGCACGCCTTATATATAGTATACAGGAAACTTTAGGAAATCAGTATCAGTAAAGTAGGATATACGTCTTATGTCAGACCGTGAGAATCGTCAGCACGCCTTATATATAGTATACAGGAAACTTTAGGAAATCAGTATCAGTAAAGTAGGATATACGTCTTATGTCAGACCGTGAGAATCGTCAGCACGCCTTATATATAGTATACAGGAAACTTTAGGAAATCAGTATAAGTAAAGTAGGATATACGTCTTATGTCAGACCGTGAGAATCGTCAGCACGCCTTATATATAGTATACAGGAAACTTTAGGAAATCAGTATAAGTAAAGTAGGATATACGTCTTATGTCAGACCGTGAGAATCGTCAGCACGCCTTATATATAGTATACAGGAAACTTTAGGAAATCAGTATAAGTAAAGTAGGATATACGTCTTATGTCAGACCGTGAGAATCGTCAGCACGCCTTATATATAGTATACAGGAAACTTTAGGAAATCAGTATAAGTAAAGTAGGATATACGTCTTATGTCAGACCGTGAGAATCGTCAGCACGCCTTATATATAGTATACAGGAAACTTTACAACACTGGTATCAGTAGAGTAGGATATACGTCTTATGTCAGACCGTGAGAATCGTCAGCACGCCTTATATATAGTATACAGGAAACTTTACAACACTGGTATCAGTAGAGTAGGATATACGTCTTATGTCAGACCGTGAGAATCGTCAGCACGCCTTATATATAGTATACAGGAAACTTTACAACACTGGTATCAGTAGTAGAGTAGGATATACGTCTTATGTCAGACCGTGAGAATCGTCAGCACGCCTTATATATAGTATACAGGAAACTTTACAACACTGGTATCAGTAGAGTAGGATATACGTCTTATGTCAGACCGTGAGAATCGTCAGCACGCCTTATATATAGTATACAGGAAACTTTAGGAAATCAGTATCAGTAAAGTAGGATATACGTCTTATGTCAGACCGTGAGAATCGTCAGCACGCCTTATATATAGTATACAGGAAACTTTAGGAAATCAGTATCAGTAAAGTAGGATATACGTCTTATGTCAGACCGTGAGAATCGTCAGCACGCCTTATATATAGTATACAGGAAACTTTACAACACTGGTATCAGTAGAGTAGGATATACGTCTTATGTCAGACCGTGAGAATCGTCAGCACGCCTTATATATAGTATACAGGAAACTTTACAACACTGGTATCAGTAGAGTAGGATATACGTCTTATGTCAGACCGTGAGAATCGTCAGCACGTCTTATATATAGTATACAGGAAACTTTACAACACTGGTATCAGTAGAGTAGGATATACGTCTTATGTCAGACCGTGAGAATCGTCAGCACGCCTTATATATAGTATACAGGAAACTTTACAACACTGGTATCAGAAGAGTAGGATATACGTCTTATGTCAGACCGTGAGAATCGTCAGCACGCCTTATATATAGTATACAGGAAACTTTAGGAAATCAGTATCAGTAAAGTAGGATATACGTCTTATGTCAGACCGTGAGAATCGTCAGCACGCCTTATATATAGTCTACAGGAAACTTTACAACACTGGTATCAGTAGAGTAGGATATACGTCTTATGTCAGACCGTGAGAATCGTCAGCACGCCTTATATATAGTATACAGGAAACTTTACAACACTGGTATAAGTAAAGTAGGATATACGTCTTATGTCAGACCGTGAGAATCGTCAGCACGCCTTATATATAGTATACAGGAAACTTTAGGAAATCAGTATCAGTAAAGTAGGATATACGTCTTATGTAGACCGTGAGAATCGTCAGCACGCCTTATATATAGTATACAGGAAACTTTAGGAAATCAGTATCAGTAAAGTAGGATATACGTCTTATGTCAGACCGTGAGAATCGTCAGCACGCCTTATATATAGTATACAGGAAACTTTAGGAAATCAGTATCAGTAAAGTAGGATATACGTCTTATGTCAGACCGTGAGAATCGTCAGCACGCCTTATATATATAGTATACAGGAAACTTTAGGAAATCAGTATCAGTAAAGTAGGATATACGTCTTATGTCAACCGTGAGAATCGTCAGCACGCCTTATATATAGTATACAGGAAACTTTAGGAAATCAGTATCAGTAAGTAGGATATACGTCTTATGTCAACCGTGAGAATCGTCAGCACGCCTTATATATAGTATACAGGAAACTTTAGGAAATCAGTATCAGTAAAGTAGGATATACGTCTTATGTCAGACCGTGAGAATCGTCAGCACGCCTTATATATAGTATACAGGAAACTTTACAACACTGGTATCAGTAGAGTAGGATATACGTCTTATGTCAGACCGTGAGAATCGTCAGCACGCCTTATATATAGTATACAGGAAACTTTAGGAAATCAGTATCAGTAAAGTAGGATATACGTCTTATGTCAGACCGTGAGAATCGTCAGCACGCCTTATATATAGTATACAGGAAACTTTAGGAAATCAGTATAAGTAAAGTAGGATATACGTCTTATGTCAGACCGTGAGAATCGTCAGCACGCCTTATATATAGTATACAGGAAACTTTAGGAAATCAGTATAAGTAAAGTAGGATATACGTCTTATGTCAGACCGTGAGAATCGTCAGCACGCCTTATATATAGTATACAGGAAACTTTAGGAAACATAATGCTGGTATCAGTAGAGTAGGATATACGTCTTATGTCAGACCGTGAGAATCGTCAGCACGCCTTATATATAGTATACAGGAAACTTTAGGAAATCAGTATCAGTAAAGTAGGATATACGTCTTATGTCAGACCGTGAGAATCGTCAGCACGCCTTATATATAGTATACAGGAAACTTTAGGAAATCAGTATAAGTAAAGTAGGATATACGTCTTATGTCAGACCGTGAGAATCGTCAGCACGCCTTATATATAGTATACAGAAAACTTTAGGAAATCAGTATCAGTAAAGTAGGATATACGTCTTATGTCAGACCGTGAGAATCGTCAGCACGCCTTATATATAGTATACAGGAAACTTTATAACACTGGTATCAGTAGAGTAGGATATACGTCTTATGTCAGACCGTGAGAATCGTCAGCACGCCTTATATATAGTATACAGGAAACTTTAGGAAATCAGTATCAGTAAAGTAGGATATACGTCTTATGTCAGACCGTGAGAATCGTCAGCACGCCTTATATATAGTATACAGGAAACTTTAGGAAATCAGTATCAGTAAAGTAGGATATACGTCTTATGTCAGACCGTGAGAATCGTCAGCACGCCTTATATATAGTATACAGGAAACTTTAGGAAATCAGTATCAGTAAAGTAGGATATACGTCTTATGTCAGACCGTGAGAATCGTCAGCACGCCTTATATATAGTATACAGGAAACTTTACAACACTGGTATCAGTAGAGTAGGATATACGTCTTATGTCAGACCGTGAGAATCGTCAGCACGCCTTATATATAGTATACAGGAAACTTTAGGAAATCAGTATAAGTAAAGTAGGATATACGTCTTATGTCAGACCGTGAGAATCGTCAGCACGCCTTATATATAGTCTACAGGAAACTTTACAACACTGGTATCAGTAGAGTAGGATATACGTCTTATGTCAGACCGTGAGAATCGTCAGCACGCCTTATATATAGTATACAGGAAACTTTAGGAAATCAGTATAAGTAAAGTAGGATATACGTCTTTATGTCAGACCGTGAGAATCGTCAGCACGCCTTATATATAGTCTACAGGAAACTTTAGGAAACTGGTATCAGTAGAGTAGGATATACGTCTTATGTCAGACCGTGAGAATCGTCAGCACGCCTTATATATAGTATACAGGAAACTTTAGGAAATCTGGTATCAGTAAAGTAGGATATACGTCTTATGTCAGACCGTGAGAATCGTCAGCACGTCTTATATATAGTCTACAGGAAACTTTACCTAAAGTTTCCTATAGACTATCTATAAGGCGTGCTGACGATTCTCACGGTCTGACATAAGACGTATATCCTACTCTACTGATACCAGCATTATAAAGTTTCCTATAGACTATCTATAAGGCGTGCTGACGATTCTCACGGTCTGACATAAGACGTATATCCTACTCTACTGATACCAGCATTATAAAGTTTCCTATAGACTATCTATAAGGCGTGCTGACGATTCTCACGGTCTGACATAAGACGTATATCCTACTCTACTGATACCAGTGTTCTAAAGTTTCCTGTAGACTATATATAAGGCGTGCTGACGATTCTCACGGTCTGACATAAGACGTATATCCTACTCTACTGATACCAGCATTATAAAGTTTCCTATAGACTATATATAAGGCGTGCTGACGATTCTCACGGTCTGACATAAGACGTATATCCTACTCTACTGATACCAGCATTATAAAGTTTCCTATAGACTATCTATAAGGTGTGCTGACGATTCTCACGGTCTGACATAAGACGTATATCCTACTCTACTGATACCAGCATTATAAAGTTTCCTATAGACTATATATAAAGGCGTGCTGACGATTCTCACGGTCTGACATAAGACGTATATCCTACTTTACTGATACCAGCATTATAAAGTTTCCTATAGACTATCTATAAGGTGTGCTGACGATTCTCACGGTCTGACATAAGACGTATATTCTACTCTACTGATACCAGCATTATAAAGTTTCCTATAGACTATATATAAGACGTGCTGACGATTCTCACGGTCTGACATAAGACGTATATCCTACTCTACTGATACCAGCATTATAAAGTTTCCTATAGACTATCTATAAGGCGTGCTGACGATTCTCACGGTCTGACATAAGACGTATATCCTACTCTACTGATACCAGTGTTATAAAGTTTCCTGTAGACTATATATAAGGCGTGCTGACGATTCTCACGGTCTGACATAAGACGTATATCCTACTCTACTGATACCAGCATTATAAAGTTTCCTATAGACTATCTATAAGGCGTGCTGACGATTCTCACGGTCTGACATAAGACGTATATCCTACTCTACTGATACCAGCATTATAAAGTTTCCTATAGACTATCTATAAGGCGTGCTGACGATTCTCACGGTCTGACATAAGACGTATATATTCCTTTTTACTCATTGCGGTTTCTTCCCAGGTGACACCAGACATAAATTTACCTTTAGCATTGCGCCGCCTATACCACCGCGTTAAATCGAGCATGTTTGTGGTTGATGAAACCAATGCCCACTACAGATACTTATAGGTTGCGAGGATACTGTACAGCTATACAGTATCCTCCCAAGTTACTTTACTACTAAAGACGGTTTGCAGTGATTACTTTTCGTTTAATGGGATAGACTTTGTCATTATTGTGGACAGATATTCAAACTGACCTATGATTTACAGGTCTGGTTCGGGCGCAATAGACCTAGTTGAGCGTCTGTGGCAGACAGACTTGTCACATTTGGTATATGTGAAGATACGATATCGTATGGAGGTCCTAAATTCATTGCTGGAAAGAAAAACGAATCTTGGGGAGTACGACATAATATTGCATTTGTCACAAACCCTCATGTTAACTGCAGAGCAGAGTTGGGTGTCACAAGTGTGAAACGAATGTTCGACAGGGTGTCTTGATGTGTTGATGTGGGTAAGTTCAAGCGGTCATTACTGATGTACATCAGAAACAAAGACATCACCAGCATTGATTGTCTTTAGTATGCCCATTATGGATTCTATTTCAATTCCTATGGGTAGGTGCTCACCTTATGAAACATGAAGAACTATCCCATCGAGAAGTGGCATTTGCCAAGCGACATTCTAGAGAACATGAACGTTGGAGCGAGAACACACATCTTCTGCGATCACTGAAAATTGGCGACCATGTGCATTTACAAAACCTGACCGGGAACCAACCTAGACGATCGGACCGAACTGGTGTTGTAGTAAAGGTGCCACCAGTATGTTGTTCCCATGGATGGCACTGGACGCGTCCCCATAAGAAATCGCCAGCATCTCAGGACGTTTACACCATTTCACACTGACCCAGTAGCTATAGTATATGTGTACATGTAGTGGCCCCACCAAACCCATCTGTGTTCTCCCAAGAGTCTGTGTCTCCAATACAGGTGACCAAGCTTTTGTCTAGGCAGGAGACACAACCTGGCGTTTATATCCCAGATGCAACCACGATCCTATCATCAAACCTATCGTTTAAACCTCAACCTAGACGTTCCAGTGTAGTCGCACGGACAACCCTCCCAGTCATGCAACCTGATGATGAAAGAACCAGCAGCGAAACATTCAAACCTCATCCTCATACTTCGAGTCGTATCTCTTCGCGAATTGAGGAACATCAGAATAAACCCATCCATTACCACAGGAGTTTCTGCATTGACTCCAAAATGTTCACGTGCCCTTACACTTCATCAGCTACGCAATCAAATCGAACAGGAGAAATTGCCCAAAACGACGGCATGTACACTTGTCCACCACCACCTGTAGGAAACTTTTCTTTGGCACTTTATCTAGAATCATGAACTGACGAGGTGGCAACGCAGTTCTTTTGCATTCGATTAGATGATTATCTTATGCTCCACTTAGTGCGGAAATCTTAAGAGCAGAAGACCCAAGTTTTACTCAAAGTCGGCTTCATCCCTTCTAGAGAGGAGTCCGAAGTGAGGTTGCCCCTTCTCAGGACTTTGTCTTCCTGGGAAACCGTTTCAACACGGTTCAGTGTATTGCCATTCCTACATTGGATGTGTTCGAGAAGGCCAGAGACCTTACTCTGACGTTCATCAGCTGGTTCCACGTCCAGGTTCGTAGGTTTCTCAGTTTTCTACGTAAGCCCGACGCTCTGGCAGATGTGCTCCCCCCGGGAATTCTTCACATCAGACCTTTCTAGATGTTCGTCCAGCAGGGAATGGGATCCTTGGCCTGAGTTTTCTCGGTGATGCACTGATACAGACGGAAGATTCCGTTGTCCAAGTCAGATACCAGTGTGCCGTTGTTCACGGATGCGTCCATGACAGGTAAGGAGGCTTTCTTCGATGGTCATTGCCAGTCGGTAGAGTGGTCTGGGGAACAGCATTCCTAGCACATCAACTTACTGGAGATGAGGGCTGTTCTGTTGGTTCTGAAGACTTTTAGGAAGATTCTGCATTTCAAGATCGTTTGTGTGGCTAGGGACATCTCTACAGTTGTCGTGTATCTGGAGAGACAGGAGGATCAAGGTCTCAAATCTTTAGTGTCCTCGCTATCCGTATACTTCTTCTCCATTAGGAAATGCAGTTTATTATTTCAGTTAAGCATTTTCATGCAGGTTGAATGTTCTGGCGGATACTCCCTCCAGACGCCGCCATCCAGTTCTGACAGCATGACAGCTATATATCCCTCGATCTTCGCGGGCGTGTGGGACAGGCCTCACATAGGTTTTTTTTTGCAACGTCCCTGAAAAACAGTTGCCAACCTTTTTCTCGTCGATGACAGGCCAAATCTAAATTGGGAGGGGAGGCATGCTTATAAATGTATTCACGCCCCAAGAACATCCAACTTTACGCGCGGAAGCTATCTTAGGAGGCCCCGTTCAGACATGCTTTTTCTTGGACGTGTCAGCTTGCATCTTCTGTCTACCAGTCACACTGGAAGATATATGATTGGTGCATGGACAGAAAGATCGATCTGATCATGGCCTCTGTCCAGATGGTTGTGGATTATATTCTCTTTTTGTTGAGGGAACGCAATCTTACCTATGTTACTATTGCAGGCTATCGCACAACAATTGCCAGTGTACTGGCTTTTCATGGTAGACCGGAGGTAGGTTCATCCAACTCTTTGTTTGCCTTGATTAGGGGTACAGTCTAGACAAGCCTAGGGTACGACAGTTAGCTCCACAGTGGAACTTGTGCTCGGGTCACTGAAGGGGGCTTCTTATGAGCCTTTAGGATCTGTCTCCATATTGCTTTTTTTTTTTTAACTTTTTAGACTGTCTTCCTGCTTGATCTCCTCCCTTTTCATCCCAGGACATCATATCTGCTGTTTTTTTCTTTCTGGGGTGGTCAGTCTACCAGATGGTCTGATTTCCTTGGGTCTGATTGTGGCGGCACAGTTTGTGACTGTGTCTCCTCAGTAGACACTATCTATATTTATTGTCTTAAATATCAGTATGGTACACCTCTTTTCACGGAGAGATATATCCATTTTCTTAACACTATTTGCGAGTTCATTTAATCTGAATTTTATTTTCCCTTCCTGGGGCTTGTCTTATGGTTTTGCCATTTGACTGAGCTGCCTGGATTAGAACTCTCCACTACGATAAGAATTTGCATGCTAAAGTAATGGTAACGTATAGAAAAGCAATCACGGTTTTTCAATGTAAAACCAATTTTCATGATGCAACATTTACCATAACTTTATGGAGTCCCACCTTTCTATTCCCCCCTTTCCTCCCCAGCCATTGTGCCTTTGTGGCTCCATAAAGGAGGAAGGGAGACCACTCTATGCTACTCTTGTATAGCAAGAGATGAGGTAAGCTTCAGCCCCACCATTTGTACAATTTTGAATCCTCACCCCATAAGGATGTTACCAATACAAATGCAATATGAGTGCTATCTAATGTTTAGTTTCAGAGAAGAGGTCGTTCATATGAAAACAGCCAAATTGACCCCTTTTGGCCTCGCATCTTAAGCCCCTGGGAAGTCATCCCAATAATATGTACAATTTTCAGTTAGTGCTCCATCAGGATACTGCCATTCAACTTTTGTTAAATTCCGACCAGCGGTTATGAAGAAGAAGTTGATTGTTGACAGATGGACGCTGGATGCCGCAGAATCGCATTAGCTCATCTTAGGCTTGGTCCTTTGGACCAGGTGAGCTAATAATGCATTTGGAACCTTTTATTATATTAATCAGTACAAAGTAATCAGGGAAATGAATGAGTAACACTTGAAAATGGGAGGAGTCTGTATATTGTGGGGGTCACACTTGAAAATGGGAGGAGTCTGTATAATATGGAGGTCTCACATGAAAAATTGAGGAGTCTTTATATTGCTACGGTCACACATGAAAACGGGAGGAGTCTTTAAATTGCTAGGGTCACACAGGAAAAAGGGAGGAGTCTGTATGTTACTAGGGTCACACATGAAAATGAGAGAAGTCTGTATATTTCTAGGATTACAGGTAAAACCAGGGAGGAGTCTATATGAGACATTCTACAGAAATGTCTCACTTTGTGTCAGGATGTTGAGGAAATATATCTTAATAAGTAAATGTTTTATCTGGGTTATTTTTTACTCAAATTGTACTTTTAAGTATTAAAAGTTGGTTGCACACAAAAAAACAATTATATGAATTGATTTTTATAATAATTTTGAAGATTTGGAATGAAACAAGAGATCCAAGATTGATCTTGGCATCCACCAAAGAATGATCTATGTCTGACAATGGAAAGAGGGATCTTTTCCCTGCTTTTTAAACTTTGGCTTCATCCTACAAATCAAATTTGAGACAGATCGGACGGACCATGGACAAAAGGCAATTTGAATAGCCCACCATCTGATGATGGTGGACTAAAAGTGCATGTCACAGGTAATTTTCTTAATTTTCAACATCAATTTTCTTTATTGCCTTTTAAGAAAAAAATTAATAACCAAGGTTTGATAGATGCAGAATGAATAAAAGTACTTCTTTAATGTAGAATTTTTTTTTTTTTTTTTAAATTGTTGAAAATTTGGCATTTGAAATGCTTGTCCCAAGTTTTATTGTCACTCCTGTAACTGTGGTGTTTTTGTATGGGCTAAACAGCTTTAATATTATCGGACTAATTTCGAAAAATGCATTAAATTAGTTATTCATTACTGAAGTTGATGGAAGCAAGAACTTAAATGGAAGTCTTAAATACAATATGAAAATAAAACAAAAAGCCCAGAGGGCCTGTATCGCTCACCTGTTTTTTTTTTGTATTTGTTTTTTTTTGTTGAGTAATTCTGTAATTAGGTAATTAATGATTCAAAAAACAAAAACAAATTAACCCCACGATTTGTTTAATTTTGAATCCCAACCATATAATGATGCTATAGATACCATACATATATGTTATCCAATACATAGTTTCAGAGAGGAAGGCCCCATGGGGTCAGCCCTATTATTTTTACAATTTTACCCTCAGGCCCCCGGGGGGTCAGCACCATCATTTGTACAATTTTGAATCCCCACCCTATAAGGATGTTACCATTGCATTATGAGTGCTATCCCATGCTCAGTTGCAGAAAAGTTGTTTATATAGAAATAGCCAAATTGACCCTTTTTGACCCCGCCCCTCAGGCCTCCGGGGGGTCAACCCCATCATTTGTACAATTTTGAATCCTGGTATGGCATAAGCTCATCTTGGTCTTTTCGACCAGGTGAGCTAAAAAGGGTACACAAAAACGGATGTGTGTACATTTTGAAATGTAACTACCGTTACAAGTGTTCTGTAAAAACTGATGGTGTTGAGACGAAAAAGATACATTGCCCGGATTACATACTTTAAACCACACTTCAAATAAAAGCACATGACTGTATAATTTAAGATTCTTTACAGTCTTGAATTTCTGAAAAACTTCATAAAAGGTCACCCCTATAATGGTCCCTTCTGTTATCTCTTCTATTTTAACAGGAGGGACAATTTTATATAACAGAAGTGACAAATACATGCAGATTACACCTATACTTCTGGTAAATTAATTGACAATATGCTTAAAATATAATAGTCTTCTTAAGCCTCTAATTTCACAACTTTAATGTGATGGACTGGTAAGTGGTTATATCAAACAAGAGGCCCATGGGCCTTAACGGTCACCTGAGTTAGAATATATAATGAAACAAATAATGAAACAAATTAAAGACATATAAACACTATATGCTGGGCCTTGAAGTTGGTCAGTGATTTATAAATTTGACTTTTTAGACTATGAAGAGTATTTGCTTCCATCAAACCTGTGAACATAGAGGTATTTTTTGAAATTTTAATCATTTTGACCCTGTTTGGTCCTGCCCCTCTAGTCCCCCTGGGGGTCATCGAGGACGGATATGGATGTTAAAATGCTATATTTTAGGCTAATAATTCTAACTAAGTTTGACAAATTTCCTACGAAAATTGGGCAAATAATGTGTTTCCTATATAAACTAAAGTAAAGTTGACCCCTCCCCAGGGGGTAACGTGAGACCCCAAGGTCATATAATTCACATTTTTTATAAAACACCTTAAGACTTTTCCATCTATATTTATTTGATTCTACAATTTCCAGAATTTCAGAAGATATTTGAAGTTTTAGCCTATTTGACCCTTTTTTAGCCCCGCCCCTCTGCCCCCAGGGGGTCGGCCAGGACCAATGTGGATATGATATTAAAATGCTATCTCAGACTAATAATTCTAACCAAGTTTGACTCATTTCCTATGAAAATTGAGCAAAAAATGCTCATTAATGTGTTTTTCCTATATAAACTGTAGTAAACTTGACCCCCTCCCCAAGGGGAAACATGAGACCCCAGGGTCATTTAATTTACAATTTTGCCCCGCCCCTCTGCCCCCAGGGGGTCGGCCTGGACCAATATGGATATGATGTTAAAATGCTTTCTCAGGCTAATAATTCTAACCAAGTTTGACTTGTTTCCAATGAAAATTGAGCAAAAAATGCTCATAAATGTGTTTTCCCTATATAAACTATAGTAAATTTGACCCCCTCCCCAGGGGGAAACGTGAGACCCCAGGGTCATATAATTCACAATTTTTGTAAAGGACCTTAAGGCCTTTCTATTTATGAAAAGTATTTGATTCTACCATTTCCAGAATTTCAGAAGAAGATTTTTGAAATTTTAGCCTATTTGACCCCTTTTGACCCCGCCCCTAAGACCCCTGGGGGCTAGTCTTAGAAAATTTGTTAATAGGATTAAATGGCCATCTCATACTGATAATTCTGACAAGATTTGACTCATTTCCTATTACAAATGACCAAATAATGCTCAAAAATGTGTTTTTCCAATATAAACTATAGTAAACTTAACCCCCTCCCCAGGGGGAAACTAGAGACCCCAGGGTCATATAATTCACAATTTTTGTAAAGGACCTTAAGACCTTTCTATCTATGAAGAGTATTTGATTCTACCACATCTGTGAGTCGAGAAGAAGATTTTTTAAATTTTACTCAATTTTACCCCTTTTGGTCCCTCCCACAGCCCCCTGGGGGGTGGGGACCATATAATTCACAATTTTGATTGGCCTTATGCCTTAAAAGGTTTGTGAAATTGATTCAGCAGTTTTGGAGAAGAAGTCGAAAATGTAAATTGTTTACGGACATACGATGCACGACGGACGACGACGGACAAAAGGTGATTAGAATAGGTCACTTGAGAATTCGTCTCAGGTGACCTAAAAAGTTTTCACAGGAGAGACATGTCATGTAACAGTACTAACGCCGGTAAGACATGCACAAGTACTAAAGTCTAAGTACTTTGATTAAACTGTCTAGGGTTCAGTATTGCTTTTTTCATTTTTTTACATTCTAACAACCATTTAAAAAGACAATACAATAACTGCAAATCTATAGTCAACAGATTTTCGCCTTTTAACAGGAATGACAACTAAGTCAGATAGTATACAGATGTAGCACGAGTACCAATGTGAATAATATCTAAACAAATTATTGTTAAGAAACTTTCAAGAACATTATGCTTTTAGTTGAAATTAACTTCAAGCCAATGTTTAATGTAATGAGAAAAGACATTTTCAAGCTTGCATTGTGTTCATTTTTGCAACAAGAGAGATATTCATTTTATAACAGTAGTGACCTCGACTCAGATAGTATAAGTGTAACAGGAAAGACAATTGTAAGAAATGCTGTAGAAATGTTTATGAATATTTGCTAAAGTTAAAATAAGCTCTAAGTCAATGTGTAATGCAATGATAATAGAAATCCCCAATTTCTGGTAGAAGTATAAAACAATCTATTCATTTTGCAATAAGAGAGAAATTAATCTAAATATTAAAAGAAGAGGCCTATGAGCCTTAATGGTCACTAGCTATATATATAGAGTTCAGATAAATATATATAATGAAACAGAGACATATAAACACTATAGACTGGCCCTTGACATCATGATTACCCGTACAGATCGGAATAGATCAGACCAGATCTGATACTTCCAAGCTATTTTAAACGTGTACACGCTAAAAATCAATATTTTATTTTAATTGTTTAAAAATTTTGCGAATACGACCTTCAGCAAAGTCGGTAAATATCAAAAGTTTAAAACATAAGAGAGGCGGAGAAAAATATGCAGAACACTTTAAATACTTTTTCTATGCCAGAAATACAAGTCACAGACCATACAACTTTTGAAGATAAAATTTGCAAAAAAACCCCATTTTTTTTGGTATAAGATAATATATGGATTACTCTTATCTGTGGAAATAATATATATTCATTATTTCAATTGCATATTTTTAAAACTACAAGAAAATCTAGCTTTTTCAATGAAAAAAATACCCACTGCAAGGATTCAAACCATAATTAAAAGTCTTCTGTTTTTGTTATTATTTCATTAAAAATGTAAATGGTGCTTCATAAAACTTTATTATAATTACATTCCATTTTAAAGATTAGATAAATGTGTCACATTATTCAAAAATGATTTTACATTTATAATGAAAACATAAGTTTTTACATGAGGCACATGCTCAAACTGATTTAATAGGAAAATGTTATCATGGTAACCAATTTTGCAAATGCAATATTTTTTCAAGTGATTTGACTTGGCATATTGATCTTTGGTAGGTAAATAAAGCTATATTTTCAAATTCATCTTGTTTACTAAATGGGGCTACAATCCGCCAATACACATTTCTTTCCATATTCAACTAGATATAAAATTATTAGGTATAACAAGAGGAAAATCCCGGAAGAATAGGCCTACTGTACAACAATGTCAACAATGTTAACATGTGCACACGTGGGAACAGAATATTTGGCAATATATCGACTGATATTTAAAAAAAATACAAAATGATTCTATGTAAGTCCAGTTCACCTTGTATACCATCCATTATTTATGATAAATCCAATGTACAATGTGTCTCGAAGAAGACATATTCAGTAAAAATAACTGAGGTTTAGGTGCAATGACCACTGCTGTTTCAGGCTAAACTGACAGTTTTCACGGCGGAAGTTTACATCTGTAACATGTCGATATGCGCATGCGTGCTGACGGTTTAACAACATTTTGTTAATTTGTGTTATCACCTTTAATTGTATGTATGTAAATTAAAATAAACATTTCCCACTAATCATAACCATATTGGAACATAGCTGCTGCGATGACGTAGCTCTGAACGACGGACGGAAGATTTCTGACAGATGGTCGTCGTCAGAGCTACGATTCCGTCCCATTGCCCGTAGTGTTGCAAAACATCCAGCGGTTAAAATGTTGCATTTCATGTGTGTCATGTAATTTTTTAATTAAATTCAACAATATCAAACATTTTTAACATAAAATGGTTTTTTTATTTACCCACCTCCATGTCTAAATTATGTTTTGAAGCACTTTTGAATGGCTCACATCTCCGACACGGCTCACTTGGCCGCCATGATGCTTCTCGTTAGAAAGTCTCGCGCTCCAAATATGGCACCTAGTACCATATATGGAATGACCTACAAATTTTTCACTACGAAAGAAATAAATGTTACAAAGTTTTTAACATGAACTTTAAAAATTCTTTTTTGCTTAATTCTTAATAATACTTACATTTGTTCAGTTTCACCATATTTATTCTTAGTTTGTTCGCTTTTTAATACTTTTAAACATATTTTACCTGTTGAGTGTTTCATTTCGTCACGGTTTCCGGTAAATCAAACATGGCGGCGTATTTGAACAGAATTATACATGTGTTTGTGTTTGCCTTGGATTTTACCACTAATAGTTGATGAAAGATTATAATCGAAAGGTTTGTGAATTGAATATTGATCATAGTTGTCAGAACAATACAGTTACATAAGGATAATACCCGAAAAATATATTTTTATCAGTCTCAAAGTGCCCGATGTGGATCACATCGGGGCTTGCAACACTAGCGGCAACGGGGTGGAATTCATTGGAACCAGACTACAAATATAAACTACTGTAGACTGAATTTGTCTTCTAATAAACCATCTGAAAACATGCTTAATGTAAATAATTAAATGAGTGTTGTAACTACATGTATGTACATCATAACATGTTCAAATGTAGATGTATACAACATTCAAAAGAGTATGTTTTTGTTTTTACAACAATTACATGTACATACAGGTATCAATCTAGCTCTGATTTAGAACCGTTTATGGTTAGTTTTCCCCTCAAGGATTGAATTCCCCTCTAAACTTTAAAAAAAAATCCCATTTGAAGCTAAAACTGAACACTTTTTATGACAAAAATCCCCCTTTGTCTTATTTTTCATCACATTTTAAGCCTTTGGTTGTAAATGTCTTCATGTTTATTATACATCTGCTACATATATCTATGATGATGGAGCTTAAAAATCTGTTTACTGAATCCTGCAATAACATTCTAGGTGTTATAACAGTTCAAAATGATTATTTCTACCAAAATGAGAATGGTCAAATATCCGATAATGCAGCTATTATAAACTTTTCCCAATTTTGAAAAGGACCATAGTTTTCCCCACAACCTAGATTTGATCCCTGGTATATATACAGGAGAAAATGTAGCGGCCAGACCGGGATTCGAACCCGGGACCCTCAGAACACTAGCCGAGTGCTCTACCAACTGAGCTATCTGGTCACCGATGATCGCCCCAGTCTAATCCCGCTACAAATATATAATGCATATTTGGTTATTACAATGTACATGTATGTTTACTTCTAAGACTTTGGTTTATAATAGTCCTAAGACAATGTCACAGCCAGCTGAAAGCAATAAAATCTTCAAACCAAGGGCTTGAACACTTATAAACTAACCTGAAAAATAATTAACCATTTCTGGAAGAAATGGGTGGGAAAATGTCACTGATTAGAAAAAGATCATAGGTTATGTCTGAAAGTGTACCTAAAAGAATCATTTTCTCATAAATTTCTAATGTATTTTCCATCTGTATTCCAAATCAAATAACAAACAATTATGTCTTCAAATTCTCATACAATCATCATTATTTATGATGTTCGTTACATAATACGCATAGTGTAATTTTGTTTGGCAGTTTTCCTATGTGTCGCTGTCATGGCCATATCCCTTACTAAAGAGACAATGCAGTGAGGCTAGATACACAAGATTTCTGTCAGCTTGAAAAAAATAATTGCAAATATCAAGATTTGAAGATAGTTTTCTTTTGGTTTGGGCAGTTTGCTAGCATCAGTAATTTCACAAGAAATTTACAATAAAAAATCTCCTAAGATGCATATCAATCACTAAAGAAGTTTGATTAACCTGAACCTGAGTGTATTGTACATGTATTTATATCCAACAAATAAAAAATATATACAATACATGTAACGTGTATATAAGCCAGGTTTTCTTTCCAGTTTTTTATATATAGGATCTCCGATTCTGTGTTTTCTGAAGTTTGAAGGTACCATTCTGGCTAAAATGTGATTAATGTATAGATGGATTTCTAGCATAGTTACAATGTACTATGTTCTAAAAAGTAAAAAAACCAACTTTATTATATGCATTTTTACATCAATAGCTGCAGTATCATGCATCATCAAAGTGTATTTGTAACACAGTATGGTTTGATGTATATGCATTTATCATTTGTATATAGTTTATCATCAAATTATAAATAAATAAATAATTTGCTTAAAGATGCTCCACCGCCGACAGAGCATAAATGATATTCATCATTTGAACAATAATTGGCGTTAAATCTTGTACATATATGCCTAAATAGCACAAAAAATAACATATGATAATTTAGTTTGCCTTTGGTGCATGCGCAATCATTACGTCATTCCATATAGGATATAGTGCCACGGAATTTTTTCGAGATGCAATTAATTATTTTTCATATTTTTAACTTGAAGTAAAATGAGAAGCTCAAGCTTTTCAATGGTGGTAATGGTGTAAAGTAAGTAACTTTTGTAACTGAAGAAAAATACAAAATCGTCTGTTCCTGTTTTTGATAGTGAAAAAATACCATTTGTCAGCGGTGGAGCATCTTTAATTGCTGACAATCTACTCTAATATATAACCACATAAAATGAAAGAGA
Source organism: Argopecten irradians (assembly GCF_041381155.1). NCBI lineage: Eukaryota > Metazoa > Mollusca > Bivalvia > Pectinida > Pectinidae > Argopecten > Argopecten irradians. The sequence goes on from NW_027188124.1 coordinate 24,726, forward strand.
TAACAGTTTAACTTCTTCATGAAAGCAGTGGAATACAATTCACATAAACAAACACACATAAGTACAAATATGTACATTCTTTCAGCTTCCTCTTCATTTAGACAGCAACACCTACCACTGATTACCTTTTGTTGTCATCAGCTTATCAACTTTTTAAGATTTACATGTAGGTCAATTCAAATTGGTTTTATTTGAAACTATGTGCACATAAGGATTCATACATGTATATCTAAATAAAGTGCTATGAAGTATGTGTAAAGAGTGCATGTGTATTTCATTTTGAATATAAATAATAATAATACATTTATCTACCTAAAGGGATCATGATATGGCATTAAATATTTCTGATTTGAATGAAAAGACTATCATCATTTACCAAGTCTTTCAGAAGAAAGCAAACATTTCAAAGTACAAGTCAAATAATCCATTTAAGATTTGTTTTCACATAAACAATTGTTTCAAACTATTCCAAGTAGCAGAAACATTGACAAAACAGTGATGGTAAGTTTTAACAGTTTTATTTCCAGATCCTAGGGTGCAGAAAAGAAATCTATGTATACACAAGTGTCATCCTATTTAGACTTTTGGATTGAAGGGTGCTGTTTATAATGAGAAAAAAAATCCTTAATCTACAGTATATTCTCTCTGTGTCCACTTCAAATACAGCAACTACACAGTATTCATTTGTTTGAATGATGACACTTACAAGATATGGACAAGTTGTATTAGGTTTTGAGTAAATATAATTCCAAGTGACATGAAAGAATCCTATATTATAATAGCCATTAATTGCCTATAATCAATGAAAGGTACATGTCCATTTCCACAGTGCGTTCTAAGTTGTCAGTTACTAATTTGGATCGAATTATGGTAATCCCTTGCCCATTCAATTTCGTACCCAAACAAACTCGTACCCACATTTGGCGAACTCGCAACCAATCATGGCTAACCCGTACTCATGGAATTTGGCGAACTCGTACCCATCATAAAATATATAGTTCATGTATTTGTGATTGATATATATAAGACTTAATATATTCGTGTTCGATCAGATACTACAAATAAGTGATAACAGCTCGTATATGTACATGTTCAAAAATATATGTTTACTCCTTGGTTTATTTGACTTCCTCCTTTGATAAAAAATGATGACCTATTTGCTTCATTGGATTTTTTGTTTACAAGAGTGTCAAACAAAATGGAAATCAGCTTTTATAATTATTGCATGTGGAGCATTTGTCGTGTAAAGTCACAACCGGCTCGGAATATATGTTTTAGAATTATATTTAACTTTTACAAAATTATTACAGATGTTAAACCTTGTAAAATATACCAACTTGAAGTCCATGTGTATGTAAATGTAACAAGCTGATTAATTGTTTTGTAGTGTATTTGTGATCATGCACTTATGAATTACTTTTAAATGTAACCATCAACTTGCACTACATGTATAACAAAAACCAGTGACCATTGCACTGATCAATAGGCCAAAACAGTTTGCAGAGGGACATCATAATTTTCAAGTTGCTAGTGAAACCACAGAGTTTCTTTTTTTAACGTTGATTTTTTACAGTGATCAGTGGATATTATCACATGCTAATTTCACCATGCTTTAATACAGTCTCGAGAAAGATGGAAGACGTAGGATAGGACTCGTGAAGTCGTGAAGACCCTCCACTAAAACTTTTAATATCGGCCACGCCCACTTAAAAAAATGAACGAAAAAGTGGGGAAACTATCCAATATTTACGAGAAAAAACACATACATATAAAAAAAATATGCAGTCCAAACAGTATTACCAACAACACGTGTCACAAATCGGGGAAAATCGTTTCAAAGTTACTCAAAAATGCAGGTAGTTGTAAGCTGTTTCTATATTGCGCAATGAAAACCGGAAGTGTCTTTACTCCGATCAAGGGGAGGATAACTCTAAAATTTCAAGATGGCGGATTGATGTTGATACGTCTATATATCAACAACATTATTGTAAGAACTGGGCCCCCATATTTTCCATTTAAAAACAATTTTTCACAATCATTATGCCATTTTTACAGTTGTCCCTGATAAAAAACCACTTGCTAATATAAGCAAGTGCATATTTTTTTCACTTGCTATTCTGGTATATCTACTTGCAAAAAGCAAGTAAAACAGCCTGAAATTCGAGCCCTGGAATATGTTTTAGATAGAATTGTAATAAAACTTAGATGTACTCAACCATAACACATACACCTCGATATATATGAGGCGTTCATGCTTCATATACCACATAGATTTCTAGATGTAGGCAATGATAACACTAAAACACCATACTCAGACAGTATTACGATGTGTATAATGTTTCCACACATGACTTCATACTTTAATAATAGCTGTATAAGAGTACACAGGTTAATATGTGATAATTTGTGCGAAATTGTTCATTGTGAAAAATTCCGTATTTTAAAGCTGACAATGCAAGTTAAAAACATGCAGTTGAAATTTAAAAAAAAACTAGAAATATGTCTGTTAGACATTAAGTGCTCGCTAACTACTTCCTAACCTTAGTTTCCAGTATGAAATAATCCTCGGCAACAGGTGTCCCCGTGTACATAGCACTTTCGCTCATTATCTGTGGGACTATTGCAAGGAGATGGTTTACACCCTTGGTGTATTGTAATAGATACATTCCTTTACTTCATCAGAACTTTAAATGTGAAATACCTTTGAACTTTGTTAAGTGTGTTCTTTGTTACATAGAAGCGTGTTTATTATTATATAGATATTGATACGATAGACTCAAGACTTGATTCGCTGTTCAAAATAGTCGTCCGCTAGAACACTGTCTAGTCTCTGTGCACATGGTGACTCACCTGTGCCACGCTTGAACGCCTTTCTGGGGTACATTAGATCTAGAGCTCAGACACCCAGACTGATATTTTATATTGTCTTTTTTTTGTTTCACTCGTATGATAATGCGCTTCACAATGCGTCTATTTATCGACTATTTGAACCTTTTTAATACATCATCGGTGAGGTGCTTGGATTTCTTGAGCGATACAAGCGTTTTTATGTTTATACGCTTCCAGTTCCATAATCCTTTATCGACTATTTAAACCTTAATGCACATCGGTGTACAAAATCGGTGAGGTGCTTGAATATATAGAGAGATGCAAGCGTTTTTTATGATTATACGCTTCCAGTTCCAAACGTATTTTTGTGATAAGTGTTTAATCCAGGTACGTTCTTGATTACTGACAATTGCATATGTAAATCGTTGCAAAAGAGTTAATATTTAATTTATGTTTATGAAATCATAAGCTGTGTATGTAACCATAAGCCAAAGACCAACAGAATATAGTTATTCAATACGTAGATCTCACTTCCGGTATTTCATGCGCACTAGGCATAACGGATGTACACAGACTCTACACACGACAAGGAAAACAATAGGGCGAGCGTACTTCTGCTCGCCCTAAAAATATTAACGAAATTTTTTTTCTCAAAAATTGTTTCTGAGACATCCCCTAGTTATGACAGTGTGGTATCTAAGGAAGTGGCAGCCATTTTTCTTTTGCTCTGCTTAGTAACCTTCACTGGCCAACCCCTTATATAAAGCACGGGACACTTGACACACGTGTATCATTCTAAACATATCTTGTCTCAGATACACATGCCCCGATATTGCAAATAACAATGTCAAATTGAAAATAAACACTGCACTCACCTGACAATATTTCATTGAAGTAATAGATGAATGTATTGTCAGCTATATCCCAACATATGTCCAATACGAACTAATAAAACACTTCAATATACACTAAGTTTTACACGTACATGTACAACGACACGTGTGTGTCCTTGATAGTTGTCGCTCGTTCGGGTCAGGTACGTAATCACGTGTATATGGTCAGTTGAGTGCGTCGGGTACGACGATATACGTGGAGATATGTGGACGGATTATTTTTGGATTTCTATTCACTTGCGTTGGAATTTTATTTTGAGAAACATCTAAATGCCAACTTAGAGGAGTTGACATGTTTTCTTGCTAAAAAAAGTCCCATATAGTTTTACAGGTGAGGGTTTTGTTTACCTATTTGTAGGTGATATAACCTGTGGACTGCTAGGTGTATAGGTACATAAATGAGCGCGCGTGTGTCGATTCACGCGCTTTATAAGGGGTCGGTGAGTCGTCGGAATGTAAAACAAAAATGGCTGTCCTCAATCGGGGAATGTCTCATAAACGATTCTTGGAAAAACGAGTATACTTCTTTAAAAAAAAATCATGTTAATAATTTTAACTTGCATTGTCAGCTTTAACAATGATTTTTTTTTCGTGAAGCAGTAATCATTTAAGATATTTATATCTTTAAAGATGCTTCACCGCCGACAAACGGTATTTTTTCACTATCAAAAACAGATGCAGGCGGATAGGTATTTTTCTTCAGTTACAAAAGTTACTTACTTTACACCATTACCACCATTGAAAGGTTTAAGCTTCGAATTTTTTTTTATTATTTTTTTTACTTCAAGTTAAAAATAAAAAAATATTTAAAAGAGAACATTAAAATTTGCACATATTCCGAAAATACAAATGTACACCGGTTCTAATGGAAGTCAGATAAGTAAGTTTTATTGTTTGTAATGAACATACAGCGTACATAGTATACTTTATTAATCGTATTGCTATACCATTTGGAATTTCAACCTTTCGATTTTTGAAGAGTATTTCAAGGGTTGACATTATATATATATTTTTTTAAAAAGTTGGTGCGTGGGTCCATTGCTCGTAGAAGAGTTTTTTTTGTAATTCCTATAACACTTTGGACGGATTAAGGAATGACTCCAATATATGGAGATAAGAATATTTTGTATGGAGAGACAACCTAATTATATTTTTGTGAAATGATTAACTGGAAATTCTATACTCTTGGTTTTTAATGTGGGGCTACTCTATGGTTTATAGTTGGTCATGACAAATTTGACTTTACGATTCCTAGTGATTATACTGTCGATTACTTGCGATTTGATGTATGAGTCATGTCGAATTTTGTCATCATATTGGATGGATATATCAGTGCTAAGCCTAATATCCTCTACCGAATCTACTGAAACTATGCATTTTAAATTTATTTAAATTGTAATCGTTTTTTCTTCTTCTTACTTTTTTTGCAATATAACTAAATTTCAATGTTTAAAATGTCAAATAATTATATCAATAGGATAATTTCATATATCCGTTATATCTGTTAAGTATTACAGACATTTGCCATACAAAAGCGATGTAAGAGCCACCAACATGTGGTCACATGTATATCGAAAAAAACAACACAGAAATAAATAAAAAAACAACAACTTACAAATAACAAACTAACAAGCAAATGTTTACACAACAACACGTCTACAGCCTTAATAACGTTATTGAAAATTATTGACATAGGATATGTCTCAAGATATCACAGAATTTGTATGTGACGATATTTTTATCATTTTACTCTAGTTTGTTTATAAAAATTCAAAGTGTCCAAATGTACGTGGTATCTACTTCCGGAAAAAATTGTGCCCAAAAATGAGAGGGGTACGTGCTAAATTGCTTCAAAAACTCGATATTATTTCATTTGTTTATCAAAACCTATTAAAAATTAGAACATTGGAAGCTTTGAATTTTAATGTGTCCCACAACTGTATGTGAAAATGAGAACATGTAACCTGGATCGTATTTCCGTACAAAATTGAGAAAATGCGTGGAAACATGAAAATATCTCAAGATATCGGATGCATTTCAATGATATAAGATGTTGAATGAAGAATTAGGATAGAACAAAAACGATCAACCACTTGTCCTTCTATTTTTTATACCAATTTATTAACATTATCATCTCACCTTAAAGGGGGGGTTGGCAATTATTGTCATGAAAGGCAGCCGTGAAGTGGAGCTGTTATCTACAGGGCGAAACGAACGATGCTTATTCGAGTGTTCATTTTTATTAAATAGCTTATATCTAATCCTCCAGAATTTACTGACTGTGGTGTTATATCGCATTTCGGTTGTTCAACTGCTCTAAATCTAGTGAAACAGCGTTCCGATTGGAAAGACGTATCAGAGAAATGGACGACAGTGTCTGTTTTATAGTAAATATCCCGATTTTTAAAATAATTTTTCAAATCTTGTATTTTTTGAAAGAAAATCACATGACTGTCATATATATATAGTCCATCTTCAAAATACAAAAAATATAGGACAATATCCATTTTCATTAAGTTGGCCCCCTGTGGATTATACCACGCTTTGCAGCTCCCTGTTTGTGAATAAAATTTAACCAGGTTGTCAAACCAAACCGTATACTAATGACTCTACCAAACCGGAATGTTGTGCGTACCAAACACTAGTCCGCTAAACCTGCCTATATCATTAGGCTCCCCCCCCCCCCTAATATATAGTCAGCTCGCGGTACCTCTTAAAAATGTGAAATCGTAGGCCAGATTTGGCCTACGCTACGTCGTCAGCGGCATATTTCTAATATATCGTCCATGCAATGCCGGGAAAACGTACACATACCTATATATTGGGATCTTATGTACTCCTTTGCCCCCATGTTACATCCCATTTATGAAATTAAACAACTGTGTACAATGAAATACTTCCGAGACCCTTCTATTTCACACATTTTTAATGTATGCCGTGTACACATTTAGTAGAGCAAACGGCAGCCAATCAACTTCGCTTCCGGTTTTATTTAAAAAAAAAACCACGTGTAGTTGAAAGATAAAGAAAATGCTAGCCAGTTAGAGTTTTTAAAGTAAAATCATGGTCGACATACACGACATGTTGTCAAATATTCAAATTGAACACGACTATTGCTGGTACCGCATCTACATGTAGCATTTACACGGTAGAATTTTACTTTACCGCAACTATACTAGTAAAATTATTCCTTACATAACTAAAGAAGATGGAACGGTTATCTCGGATAAAAACAAATTCTTCATGAATCTGAAAATTACTATAATAACTTATATAAAGAAAATATCACACTAAGTAATGTCAATCTTGAACAACTTCTAGAATCTTATACTGTTCCTAAATTATCAGAGCAAGAATCTTTAAATATTGAAGGACCCCTTACAATAAATGAATTAAACAACACACTGCTAAAAATGAAAAATGATAAAAGTCCTGGCTCTGACGGTTTTACAGTGGAATTTTTGAAAATATTTTGGAAGCAATTGGGACCATTTGTTTTAAGATCACTTAATTATAGTTTTAGCACATCAGAACTTTCAATAACTCAAAAACAAGGAATAATTACATGCATTCCAAAAGGCAATAAACCCCGCGATAAATTAAGTAATTGGAGGCCGATAACACTTTTAAATAATATATATAAATTATCATCAGGCGCAATAGCAGATCGATTCAAAAAGGTAATCAGTAAATTAATTAGCAATAATCAAACTGGATTCATCCCTGGAAGATACATTGGCGAAAACACAAGGTTAATATTTGATGTTATGCAATATACAGAAGAAAATAAAAGCTTTCGACTCTGTATCCTGGAACTTTATTGATAAAACTCTAAAATACTTTAATTTTGGTCCTACAATAATCAAGTGGATAAAACTCTTTAGAAATGATATACAGTCAGCAGTAAATATTGGGGGAAATCTGTCCAACGTTTTCCATATAGAGCGAGGCTGTCGTCAAGGTGACCCCGTCTCTTCATATATTTTATTGTATGTGCAGATATTTTATCAATACAACTAAGAAATAATGAAAAATATTAAAGGTTTACTATTACATGAAGATTAAATTATATTATCTCAATTGCTGATAACACGTCTTTTATTTTAGATGGCTCAAAAAGTATTTAGATCAAACTCTCAAATCACTAAATTTATATGCTAATATATCTGGTTTAAAATGAATTTCTGCAAGACCCAGGTAATTTGGATTGGCAGTATGAAGTACAGTAATAATACATTTAATTCTAATCTTAACTTAAAATGGGGAACCACACGCTTTAATCTATTGGGTATTGAATATGATGTAGATCTAAGCAGAATAATCCAACTGAATTTCGACAAAAAACTTGCAAAACTAAAATCACTAATTTCAATTTGGAACAAAAGAATTCTTACACCAATTTGCAAAATAGCTGTAATAAAAACCTTACTAATATCCCAGTTCAACCACTTATTTATATCGCTTCCAAATCCTGATAACTTGTATATTAAACAAATTAATTGTCTGCTTTGATTTTTTATGGAATGGTAAACCGGATCAAATTAAAAGAGATGTAATTATTAAAAAATATGAGGAAGGGGGGCTTAAAATGATTCATCTAAAATCGTTTATAACTGCTCTAAAAGTATCATGGATAAGAAGAATTTGTGAAGAAGGAAACTGGGATATTATTCTAAGGTCTCTATTTGACAAACAAAAATTAGCGAATACTGGAATTGAACACATAAAAAAAACAATCTAAAAATTGTAAAAAATTATTTTGGAGAGATGATCTAGAGGCTTGGTGTACGACCTTAAGTTCAGTTCAAGTAATATTTACAAAACAAATATTTTAGAAAACCCTATTTGGTTTAATAATGAAATCAGAATAAATCAAAAGTTATTTTTAAGAAGTTATGGTATGAAAAGGGTGTTATATTTATCTATAATTTTGAAAACAGACAAATCCATATATAGTCTAGAAGAATTTCGTGAAACGTATAATATTCAGACCAATTTTCTAGAATATCAGGGTATGAAAAATGCCATTAATCATGTCATCAGAAACAATCAACAAAGTTTTGACTCTGAAAAAAATATAACTCTTCCTAACATACCAATAAACCTCAAATTGATTTTAAGTTGTAAAAAAGGTGTTCAAAATATATATACATTATGTATAATGTTTTAATTAAAAATGAAGTTATACCTACTGCTCAAAATAAATGGAATCAAAATTTTGAAATTGATCGGGATGAATGGGGAAATATTTATAAACAACCTTTTAATGATACTACTAGCTCAAAGCTTCAATGGTTACAATTCCGAATAAATCACAGAATACTAACTACAAAAACATTTCTTTTAAGAATTGGTAAATCAAACAACAATCTATGTACATTTTGTAAAACACATCCAGAAACAATCACTCATATATTTTGGGACTGTGATAATGTATCAAATTTAATTGAACAATTAAGAATTTCTATAATTACTAATAATTTAAGTCTTAGATTCGAAAAACAGGATTTTATCTTCGGCAAACAAGATAGTACAAATACTAATTTCCATATTGAAAATTTGATACTGCTTCTAGTAAAACAATACATTTACAAACTGCAAATGTCTAGAAAAAGAACTCACTTTAAACAGTCTAAAAATCATATTAAATTTGAACTAAAAGCCCACAGGATTATAATATCCAACAGTAATTTAAAGCGGAAACCACAAGCACTTGCAGAATTACAAAATTGGTTAAATTTATAAACAGTAACATTTTAAAAATTTTTTGAAAGATCTGTGACCTAGGTTAACTCCCCCCCCCCCCTCTTTTTTTTAATTTTTTTTTTGTCCTGTCTTTGGTGTAATTTTTTATCAAGAGTTGTCTCCCCTAGTTCAATTGCTCATTACATCTGTATGAAGGGAAATAACTCTTGATAGACCGTTTATGTGAATGTGTGTGTGTATTTGTTACGTTAATAAATTACATGTAAATATATGTATGTACATACGTTAAAATATTCAATTTGAAATAACTCTACAAATGTAACTTCGATTGTACTCGTCTTTCATGTATCTTCTGTATATGTTGTGATGTGTATATTTTTTGAAAAAAAAATGAATAAAAAAAAAAAAAAAAAAAAGAATAATGATTTTATTCATTGATTTAGATAATTGATCTTTTTATAGAAAAATGTTTCATATATCATATTATACATGCATATACTGTAGTTTATTTTTTTAATATTGGACTGACTTTTCATTTTTTAAAACATTGTGTGATACAACGTACCTTGATATAACCATTTATGTCATAATGTATTTTTTTAGATAAAAATAGAAATAGAATACAAATTCCCCTCATTGAATAGTTCTACAAATAATACCAGTTACATGATATTAATTGATATGCATTTATAATAAAATACGAAACCCGCATAATACGTAAGGATTTGTAGGACTCCCAGGAAATGTATGGTCATATCTATTAATCCCCCAATTCATTGACATAAAGTGCTTCTGTAAAAATAAAACATCGTATATAACCTTTTCGAATTTATAATTAATTCTGATTTTTTAAATTATTGAACCACTATTTTTTTTACTGTAGATTGAGTCTGATTGTTGTATAGAACAGATTATATTGATAAATACCACTTTTATTTCATCGAGTAATGTGGAAACTTTGATATTGTAAAGTTACCACCTCATGAAATGAAATATTACTGGTATTCATGCAAAAATAATGAATATTTTATTAATCACATTATTTTCTCCCTTCCATTTACAGAAGTACTACTAGTTTTGCCAAAGATTATTCCGCCTTTGTATTTTGCAGTTTTTTGCCCTTGCGATTATTACATCGTATTTTTGTAAGAATAGCATTATATTTCTACAAAAAAATATGACATCCTTTTTGCGTACAAAATGATGAGATAACGATCAAAATATTAACATGCATTTTCATTGTCAATGATTGTTCAAAGTGAAAATATCACAATTGCTATTTTCATCGCAGTGAAGTATATCTCGTTTATGTTCACCATACAATATTATATTTCACTGCGAAAAAATCTAATCTATGTATTTATGTAATAAGATGCTACTCCAGGTGAAAATTAAAATCTGCCTGTCCAGTATGTAATTAACAAACCTATAGCTAGAGGTCCATTCCCCAATCAACTCAGATCGGGCAATGAAAAAAAAAAAAAAAAAAAACCAGGCAATGCAAGTGACCGTTGGTCAGTATACTGTCCAGAAACAACGAATCGGAAGTTGTTTATCTATATGTACATGATAAAAGATATCTAATGTCGCCGCTAGACGTCGCTCCTCTACCGTAGTATACAAACACAGGAAGTAACAGGCATCAATCGGCAGAACCTAGTAAGCTTGTCATATCAGATGGCAGAGCTTAAATGCAGATATTGCATGTAGAAATAGTCGACGTTGATATCCAAAATGTTTTTATTTTATACTCTTTATTGTAAAAATATTTTTTTTCAATAAAGTGAATTAACATTGTTTAGTAAAACATCTTCAGATTGGGAATGGTTCTTATTTTATCAATGAAAACTAACAAAAATATAACAAAAATGGGTTTGATTTAAAATATATTTTTGTTGAAATCTGGTCATTGAGTAAACTATATCTCATCAATGTTTCGCAATGTTGGAAAAGTTGAAAAACGTTGTTTCTATGCCAGATTTCCACAAACGTTTAACGCTTAAAAATTTGACATTGTTTAAACGTTAAAAACAACATTTATCAACGTAATGACCTAATATCAAACAGATTTAAACGTTGAAGCGTTTCATCGGCGTAATGACCTAATATCAACCAGATTTAAACGTTTAATAATTGTTAAGTGCTTGCTGGGGAATTATTTTTCAGAGTAGTACAGCGACTACAATTGAATTATCGAAGTTGGGGACTTACTGGTTTTTTCTTCTTTTCAACATCATTTTATTCTTCTTGTAAGAAGAATTTTAAGTTAGTATCAAAGTTTTGTGTATATATACTATACTATAGATATCTATTTTACATTAACTTTTGTAATCGTGAGAAAGTATTGAACATTTTCCTTGATCACATGCATACTGATTTTTTTTTTCAAACAAACATCTTATTTCGGCGTTCGCTATTCCCACACTTCATGCAACGAAATTCGACCCCCGTGTAATAAGCATTGTAAATAATTGTAAGTGCCATCTTGACTTTAAAAAACGCATGTTTGATTTCTAGGGAACGGACTTCCTGTATAACTTGTGACCAATCATATTACTCCTAATAGCAATAAAATATCTTCTTCAAATCGATTGGGATTAAACAATACCGTAAATCATAGCTCAAGACCCGCTGTTGTATCCAAGGGATATCATATAATGTCCCTACCTGGATTCTAAAACAGTACCAACAAGTATATAAAGCACGTGGATTGACATATGTGCACTCATACCCGGACAATGATTGTTTTGTGACAAACAGGTTGCACTCATTAAAGCTAAACATACATGCAATCTGCTCATCTCTAAATACCATATAGTTGCAATCTGGTTTAGACAGGTGCACACTAATGGGGTCGAAACATAGTAGGCTGGGTACGTGCATCGTACCTAACATCATTCTGTAACTACCATGCATTCTAATGGCTGGTTTGCACACAGTAAACGCCAGTTTTCCTACCATGATCTATATTGATACCCGTGAGCGCTCATGTGTAAAGCTCGATACAACTCGGTAGAAAAGCTTGTATGCGAGCGTCAGTAGTACAACGACGCTGGTTGAATGACTAGGACGCTCGAAAGGAATTAATCAGGGGCTGAAAACCGAAAGGTAAATTAGTTCCTATACATGTTCATCTATATATACATTATCGAAGATCTCTTGTGACAATTACCATAGTAGACATTGTATTTAGCTGTAGTCTCTATGTTTTTTGTTGTTTATAAAGACTATTTGGTCAAAGCAGTTTGTGGTTTATTTAAATGACATGTATGTATCTACCTTAAGCTATACAATACAGATCACTTTGTAGAACTCTTTGTCGTATTATGATGTATGTTGATTGTTTTGGACTACTATTCTACGTCTGGTTATTCAATGCAAAAAACAGAATATATTCGATAGACTTGCTGGCGTGTGATAAACTGTATAGCCATACTGAGAACGCTGTTTATAATTTTTCAATGCATGGTCACCAATCCATGACTATTAATGGGAAGTCAAAAACTGGTTTATTTGTGTGGTGTGGTGGTGAGAGTGAAGCACATTATACTGTAAAAAATATTGAAATATTTCATTATAGATTTTCCCTTGGCGAGGCAGATTTAGATCAAGGATATAGGGTATGCTCTGTACGTGTAATGATGTTAATGAATAATTAATATTCCTCGGTTGGTTCGTTCCAGAGAAATTAGCTTAAACAAGAATGGATTAGGATATGTGTGCTTCAAATTGAACGCCTTAATATAGAAATATCTCTCATACCTACCGGTGTAATATTGGTTTATCCAATGCTATACACTGGTGTTGACCAAGGCTGCATTGTATGGCTACTTACGCAATACAAACCCGTGTCGTCACTGCGTCAACAGATTTTCTTTGTAAAATGCTAGTTATATAAGTTTTACTATAAATGAAGCACGGCAAAATAAAACACTCATACTTTATGTGAAAATAAAGGATAGTTATAATTTTTTCTACCACGAGAATATTCCAATCCTCATATCGACATGCATGAAACAATGCTTAGGTAATGGATGATAACAAGTAGTGGAAAAAATGTAGAATTTACAGAATTAAGATAATAAATAGATTAAAGATTAAATCCGTATGGAATATAAAACATGAAATGGATATGCCAATGTGGATAATAATACACAAAAAACATTGCCCTGACGACACACTAGGAAGGGGAAGGGGTATATATAAATATCAGAGGACAAGCAATACACATTTTCGTCTGCTTGTGGTACAATGTAGGCTTTAGTGAAAAATGATACTGAAAAATATTTACGATGCATTTAATCGGCTTAACGATAAGAAATGTTTATATTGTTTAAAAAATATGTTTCATTGTTCAATAGGATCGTATAATAATATAAGACTCTTTCATATGTGAATATGAAGGATAGGGATATTCTGCCCGAGGTAGAATATCCCCGTCCTTCATATCCACTTATGAAAGAGTATTTTTCTTTCATAACTCAACGTTTTATTGCAATTTTACAACTATAATATGCCGCCATTTTGAAATAAATTTGAAGAAGTGCGCGGCTGAAAGTCAATTGTTCATACATGAAAAATTACGTGATATTTTCAACAAAAATTCAGTTGTTTGCATCTTTTACGGTAAAACCAGTCAAGTTTGTGGAAAAAAATGTTAAAATTGTACCGCTTTATGGCATGGGTAGCCATGCAATACAGCTCCAGGCGGCATGAGTGTATTGCCCTAGACCAGCCAGTATTTCACCCGTAGGTATGAAAGAAAAGGTTATACATGCGTTTTAAATACAAAACATTTGCCTCTATAAAAATATCTCTGTTTGACACTCCACAATCCTTGTAGCACTATTGGTGATGTACAAATGCTCTGCAGGTAAGGCGTTATAATTCTACCTGCTGTCCCTATTGCATGATTGTAAAAGGCGACTTGATTTAGGAAAAAGGATAAAGTTTATATTTTAAGAATTAAGGCCATGGGACGACTGGTTTGTCATTTTGGTGTGAGCGGGTGGACTGTGCTTGTTCGGTGTCTTCGTGACACGCTTTGTAAGATATAAGTGTACAATGGGCAAGCGTTCCACGATTACAAGGAGATAAAACATGAACATACTGCAGTCTCCCAAAATAAACAGTCCGACATATTTCACGTTGACGAACTATTAGACGAATGGTGAGAATATCTAGAGCTGCCTCGCCTCCCATCTTGCTTTTATAGGTAAACATGTGAAAAGATACCTAAAACATGACAATATATCAAGAAATTATCATTGCTTTGAGAAAACAGGAATACGAGGTTAGGTAGTATTATTTTAACGTCCTATTGACAGCCAGGGTCATTTAAGGTTGTGTCATTTTGGTGGAGGAAACGGGAGCACGCGGCGAAAAACCAATGACCAGTGGTCAGTACCTGGCAACTGCCCCACATGGGATTCGAACTTGCAACAGCCTTTTCAAAATTATGCTAGATCGTGGCAAACCTCCGGTTAAAGTGACATACACTTTACGAAAGATTTTTTGTATTGTTCAGTTTGAAGCGTTGTTATCGTTATACATTTACACTTATAGACGGCGACCCAACATAGAAGTCAACAGTTTGACTGATTTTCACAGTTGTTGTTCAGTATTTGAAAATCCAACTCTGAAATACGTGATCAAATATCCGTGGTAAACGAACAGGTCCTTTAATGGTTAGGAGTCCAACTGTACATGTTGTCCAAGTATCGAAAACGCGTTTATATGAAACTGTGAGTATTGTCCAATTCGACAAAAGATTGTGCGCTTTGGTATAAAAATGCATCTATCTATCCAAGCCTATTGATGCTAGAATCGTTTTCAGGAAATATAACATTATACATACTTTGATATGTGAGGAATTTGACGTCATGCAAATTGGCGGCAATTGAACAAGGATGAGGTCATATACTGAAGATATATCTAAATAATTATCTGTCAGAAACATATACAGGTAAATACAAACAATAACGTAAGAACATCGACCATGTGATTTCTCTAAGATTATACCGCTCACATAGGGGTATGATAATTAGTTACTTTTTATATAATTATGGACCTAAAAGAGTGTCCAAAGACCATTTTAGATGTTTTAGGGCTCTAGACTAAAATACACTAAAAGTATACTCGACATTGTTCTTTACATGTACAGGGTGGAAAGCTCCCCGACTCAAACTTCTACCCCACCTAGCTTTAGCGGTTAAATTCACATTTCCAGCACGTATTCACAAAAAAAACCCCGGTAACCACTATTGGAAAGAGCGATAATTTTCCTTTCAAACTCATTATACACATCTATACAAAATGCCGTCACTAAGATGATAGCACATCCGTTTCAACAAAAATAGATAAGATCCCCAAGTTTCAACTTGTTGTCACTGTAATTTCTCCTACCAATAGTGAATTAATCACATGTAGCGTTTTCAATTAGCAGTGACACGAGATGACATAACCACATTAGGAAGAAGTGATTTCTCGGAATTAGGATTCGAGGACAGCAAGAAAAATGTCAACATTCACTTATACAATAGTATGCAAAACATTTTTGTGATTCACTTATTTCATACAAAATTTTACCTTTAATATTTGTTCGCGAAAGATTGCAAAAAAAAAAAAATATAAAACTTTTCCTTAGATATACTTAAAAATAACACCCATTCAATATCCTTTGTGTGTGATATCCTTTGCTACATAGTATGATAATAAGGCATCCTACAGTTACGTGATCAGTGTCTGTATAAAACATATTTAATGTAAGGAAAAATGTTTCTATATCTAAACTATGTTGCATATGTGTTTTTTTCGTTTTTTTTTTCAGGAAAGATGTCTCGGGTAGTTTCACGATTGAACAAGCTACTCGTCGGTTTTGTACTTTTTATCGCTGTTATATCTATCATTGCTGGGCAATATTATCTCCAAATTATCAACATAGATGGAAGATCTAAATATACATACATACCCCAGATAATGGCGTATAATGTCACGAATTCGTCAGTCGTGACCACAACTGTTAAGAGGAAATTTAAAAATATTTATTTCTACAATCCCAAGTTTTTTCATGTGTTCACTGACTGGATTTTAGAAACTTGGGGAACGTCGAAGAAATTCGAAAAATGTGCGGTTTCTTCTTGTATTGTTACAACTGGAACTGTTCCCATGGAGAACATTGACGCTATAATATTCAAACCGAGAGACATGCGTTACTGTCCTCCGACTAAGCCACCGGGACAAGTGTGGATATTTGCTGAATTTGAAACACCAAATTATTATTTTCAGACCAAATGTTTTCATGCTCTTAAAAGCAAAGTGAACTGGACCATGACGTATCGACGGGATGCTGATTTTCCTATCGCTCATGGTTATTTCAGGAAAAGAATAAAACTAAAATACAGCCAAAAGGAATTGGATGATATATTTGAAAAGAAACACAAGACAGCTGTGGTATTCATTAGCCATTGCCCCGTTGTTAGTAAACGTTTACAGTTTATTAAAGCGTTACAATCACATGGCATCCAAGTAGATATCTTCGGTTCATGCGGACGAAGAATGCAGAAATGTGATAATGGTGGACGTTATAAGAATAGTTTTAATGTTTCTGGATTAGTGAAATCGGATTGCTTTAGTGAAGTGCTTTTGGAATATAAATTTTTCCTTTCCTTAGAAAACTCTCTTTGTTTAGATTACACGACTGAAAAATCTCTCCATCGCGTAATGCAGCACCCTATCGTACCTGTAATACGAGATGGGGGGAACGCTTCCATGTTTCATCCACCTCACTCATATCTTCACACCTCTGACTTCAAGTCTGTCAAGGAGTTAGCGGAGCACATGAAAATGTTATCGGGGAACAAGACTGCATATCTGGAATATCTTAAATGGAAACAGAATTACTATTCAGAGGATATGTTCAGCGACTGGAATTCTGCATTTTGTAGTTTATGTGAACGTTTACATAATACTGAAAATCATAGACGTATTTATAGGGATATAGCAGCGTGGCATATATCACCCGGAGGAAAACAGGCATGCCACGGCCCTACAGATTTATAATAATGACATATCAGTACAACCATAGAGAAACGAGTTTTTCTTTTTCTATTTTTCCATATCCTCAAGCCAATAGTTTTCACTGGGATGGTTTTTCAAAATTTTGCGAAATATTTTATGATGGCGAAATTAAACTAGCATTTGTATAAATTTTGACCCGAATAAAGAACCATATTTATATTCTTGGAAATTCTATTGTTCAATAGGAACACTGTACTGGAATAAAAAACACTATAATGTTTCTGTCACTGCAGAAAATCGGTGATTGGAATTTCAATTGGAATTGTAATATTTTTAGGACTGTATCTCGTAGGATAAACTGAAAGTTATGTTAGAAACTTTTGGTCGATATGTTTTCAATCCGATGGAGTCTATGTATAATGCTTCACTTTTACTGTTTATCCCAGTGTTTCGCATATATCGCCACAGTATGTGTTTATTAAGAAAAACAAAGGAAATGCTAGTCAGTTCCTTAAACAAAAGATTTTTTTTACATATAAAATTGGTACCTTATACGATATCATTCACAAACAAATATGTCTTTGTTAACTAGTTTGCATTTTATCTACACGAATGAAACAAACTGGTAGACAAGTGTATTCTAAGATGTTTCAATGATAGCACTGATTATAAGACTCTTTCATATGTGGATATGAAGGATAGGGATATTCTACCCGAGGGTCATAAAATGTAGTAAAACCCGAGGCTTGCCGAGGGTTTTGCAACATTTTGTGATCCCGAGGGTAGAATATCCCTATCCTTCATATCAACTTATGAAATAGTATTTTTCTTTCATACCTCGACGTTTTATTGCGCTTTTACAATTATAATACTCCGCCATTTTGAAATAAATTCGATGAAATCCACGTCTAGAAGTCAATTTTCCATACATGAAATATTTCGTGATATTTTTAACACATATTCCATTGTTTGCATCTT
>NW_027188125.1:0-43016 GCF_041381155.1 Argopecten irradians
ATTCTGGATGTGGTACAATCAAAAGTTCACAGTTAACAAAATCGCTTGTTGTGAGGTGGTAATGAGAATAAGGCCCCTAGGTGTTAATCAGAGTGTGATTGCTTACCCTTCCTCTGCGATGACGTTGTTCCAGTCTTGGTACCATCTGTTCTGTACCAAGGGGGGGGGGGACCGAATCGGAACCCTCGTACATCTTGACTGTAATGCTGGGATGATCTTGATAGGTAGTTACATATGATACAGAATCGAGTGTTCTCTGTAAACTTTTTCTATCACTGAAACGAGAAATAAGCAAGGACATTTATTTCCCAAACTAATTAAAATTATACTTGTAATTCCGCTCCACTACGATACTCTACATTACCAGACCTGTTTACCCGAAAAAATTTGTCCATGTGGAATAGCCGACGATTGAAATGTGTAATTTTAACCTCCGATGTGTAATTTTCAGAGTTGTTCATTAAAGTGAACAGTCGGGCAAAGATGGCTAAAGTCGGTAAAAATGGTGTGAATGTATCCAGTTATAATTTTCTTATGAAATGGAAAAATAAAAATCTCTCGTCAAAATCTGTCTGGGTAACGAAGAAATTAAATTTAAAGTATGGGAATTCTAAAACGTGTCCTCCCGGCTCACTATGTCCTTGGTTACATTTCCACACAGCCTCGCTTTCAATGCTTTTACCTTTTTCTTTACTTTAATGGTCAGAACTGGGAAACTAAGCAGAACTTGACCGTCGTAGTAATATGTGAGAATTTTTTGGAAGGCCAATGAACGCATTTAGACTGTTTTTCTTTGCCCGACTATTCACTTTAACTAATTGATGTCCTCTCTGTTTCAATCTTAATATATCATAAAAACTTTGCATAATTCAGGCATTTACTGTTAATCATTATTAATGTGCCATGTTCTTCACCCATTTAATGTGGAAATGAATTTTTTACTAAGTTATGTATGAAAAATTATCTCCTTTCAGTCAGGTACATACAGATTATACTGCATAATAGATCATAATCATTATAGATGTTTTTAGTTGTTTCAAAGAGCCCAAACTGAATTCAGGACACAAAGACAGTGGTAGTAATGGATGTGCATATCTAAATAATAAACACATTAATTGACATGATGATTTTCAGAATGTGTTTTTATACTGAACAATACAACTTGTAAGATAAGCCAAAAACAAAATCGAAAAAAACATCAATAGCATTTTGACAATATGCAATGAACCAGATTAAAAGAATTACATTGACTATCAAAAAAGAATAAAGCTTTATGAAAAAGCAAGTTTCATTTTCTTATGTTCAACAAAAAATAAGGTTGAGTCACTGTTTTTTACTGTCGTTTTTGTTATAAAAATCGTGATGCTACAAACGTTTGATTGCCATGTGCTCATACACAATGTGAAGCGTTCCAATGACGTGAATTAGGCAGGGTGCATTCGATTGCGCCCCATTAACAGTATAAGGTGCGTTCGAACTAAGAATATCGGTGCGTTCGATATACAATATTACCCTTTTACTGGCAGATGACCTAAATGCGTAATTAATTTTTCACGTTTGCGCGTAATGGCGTAAAAATAGGTGTCAAATGCGTAACAAAAACGCAAAAAGCATAAGGTTAAACAGGTCTGCATTACGCTCCAATGCAAGATCTAACAATGCCTGGGTCACCTCAGCATGACCTCTAGCCTAGAATCCGAACAATCTCGGTGACGTACTCTTAGCCGTTTACGCTCCCAAAAGAATCAACCACACCGAAGATTCCATTGGCGACACCCTGATTGGCTAACCGTAGGGGTCATTCTGAGGTGACCCCGAACAATGCTCTGTTAGATCTTGTATTGGAGCATGACGTAGAGTATCGTTGTGGAGTGAAATTACTACAATAATTATCAAACAATAAGCTTTTTTTGTAGTTTTTACATATATGGTATATAAGCATGAGCAAATAGTGTTTGCAAATTATTAAGATTATTGAATAATGGGAAAGTTGAGATTTAAGTACTTACTATCAATTAAATTTGTATGATTTATTAATTTGTCAATATTTAGCAGATCAACTTTTCGGGATCATAGTTAATGATCATGAAAATTGCGAAACTTTCATCCTGCAATAATAATGGACTATACAGTATAAGTACAGATAATTTGTCACGTTTACCTCTTCGCAATGCATTCTGAGCATCATTTGTCATTGCATCAGCTTCATCTAGAATCACAATCTTGAATCCAGACCTAAAATCATTGAACAGTATTACTAAAGTACAATGGTATTGATTTATAATAATTACTATTATCATAATGATAGTAAATATTATCTAACACACAATATCTTAATTCTAGATTAATAAATTAAAAAAGCGGATTTAAAATTTTGAAATGGTTTGCTCATTCAAATAATAAGTATACATGTAATAAATATGCCTTTAAGAAAACATGTTTACATTATAATCAAAAGTGATTTTAATATGAAGTATGAGGTAATTGATTTGAGTATTTGACCCCCTGGTAATCATGCATGGTTCATACTTAACCAATAGGAGAGTGAATAAGAATTTATATCATGCCTAAGCACATTAGAGGCCCCTTTGCCTCTTGGTTATTAAGAATAAGTCGTTTAAAGATTTTAGCCTATTTGACCCCTGTGACTTTGAATTAAGGTCAAGGTAATTCATTTGAACAAACTTTGTAACGCTTCATCCCAGCATGTAACAGGCCTAATATCAGGTCCCTAGGCCTCTTGGTTATTAAAAAGAAGTCGTTTAAAGATTTTAGCCTATTTGACTCTGATGACCTGGAATGAAAGTCAAGGTCAGTCATTTGAACAAACTTTGTAACGTTTCATCCCAACATGCCACAGGCCCAATATCAGGTCTCTAGGCCTTTTGGTTACTAAGAAGAAGTCTTTTAACAATTTTAGCCTATTTGACCCCTGTGACCTTGAATAAAGGTAAAGGTCATTCATTTGAACAAATTTGGTAGCCCTTTATCCCAACATGCCACAGGCCCAATATCAGGTCCCTAGGCCTCTTGGTTATTGAGAAGAAGTCGCTTAAAGATTTAAGCCTATTTGACCCCTGTGACCTTTAATCAAGGTCAAGGTCATTCATTTGAACAAACTTGGTTGGTAGTCCTTCATCCCAGCATGTTACATGCCAAACTATCAGGTCTCTAGGCTATTTGGTTATGAAGCAGAAGTCTTAACAAGATATTTCAGCCTATTTGACCACTGTGACCTTGAATGAAGGTCAACATCATTCATTTGGACCAACTTGGTAGCCCTTTATCCCAGCATGCTATAAGTAAAATTTCAGGACTCTAGGTCTCCAAGTTTTGGAGAAGAAGTTGTTAAAATGGAAAGGTGAGCTAAAAACAAATGAATCTTCATCTCGTATGAATTATAGGATTGTAATGCTTTTCTGACCTGAAGATTGTCCTTGTACTGGCAAAACTCAGGATCTGTCCTCTCACAATGCCAATACCACGGTCATCAGATGCATTTAGCTAAAATGTAATTACACAAAAGTCAACAGTTTAAAAATAGTGTACACAATATATCTATTATCTATTTCAACAAGTTTTTAATGAAAAATGAAAACTCCATTTACAAGAGATCCCAGAGGGATCTTGGCGCCCACCAAAGAATGATCTATATCCGACAATGGATGGATCTTTTCTCTACTTTTTAAACTTTTTCAAACATACTACACATAAAATTTGACACAGATCGCTTCAGTACCTTTTGAGAAATAGCAGTAACAAACTTCAACTATCAAAATCTAAGATGGCTCCTTGGCTGCCATCTTGTCGATCAATCGGCCCCAATTCGCAATATGCACAACTAGGGCCCTAGGGGAACCTACATGTGAAATTTGAGAATGATCCATTCCATACTTTCTGAGAAATAGCGATAACAAACTTTAACTATCAAAATCCAAGATGGCTGCCTGGCGGCCATCTTGTTGACCGATCGGTCCCAAAAAGCAATATGCACAACTAGGGCCCTAGGGGAACCTACATATGAAATTTGAGACAGATCCCTTCAGTACTTTCTGAGAAATAGCAATAACAAACTTTGAATATCAAAATCCAAGATGGCTGCCTGGCGGCCATCTTGTTGACCGATCGGTCCCAAAACGCAATATGCACAACTAGGTCCCTAGGGGAACCTACATATGAAATTTGAGAAAGATCCCTTCAGTACTTTCTGAGAAATAGCGATAACAAACTTTAACTATCAAAATCAAAGATGGCGGTCTGGCGGTCATCTTGTTTCACCGATTGGTCCAAAAATGCAATATGCACAGCTAGGGCCCTAGGGGAACCTACATATTAAATTTGAGAAAGATCCCTTCAGCACTTTTTGAGAAATAGTAATATCAAACTTCAACTGCCAAAATCAAAGATGGCTGTCTGGCGGCCCATCTTGTTTTTTCGATCAGCCACAAAATCTGTATGGCACAAATATGGACCAAGGGGACCCTCCATGTGAAGTTTGAACAAAATCCCTGCTGTAGTTTTTAAGAAATAGTGATAACAAGCATTGTTTACGGCCGGACCTCCGATGCAGGGCAATTTGAATAGCCCACCATCTGATGATGGTGGGCTAAAAACAAGTTTGATTTTTTTTTTTTTTTTTAAACAAACTTAATGTCAAAAGAAATTTTTATCCTTGGAAATAATTGACCGTTTTTTTGCATAAAAGTTTCATACTGAAATAATTTTGAGTATTTTCAAAATGCTGTTTCATCGAGGACAATACCTATACTATATATATATATATATAACTATGCTTAGTTCATTTCTTATTTGAATTTTTTTTTACATTACAATTTAACTTCAAATACCTTCCAAATCTTTATGACACTTAGCAGCCAGACTTACACATTACTTTCAGAAATTTGAAAAGAATTAAGCATTAAATCATTTGAAATCCATTGAATTATTGTCTAAGAATGGTTACCTCTAGGATGTACAGATCCAGAGCGCACATTTAGACCAGGAAACCTGTGTATGTTTTATTCAAGGTCTGCATTTTTTTCTGAAACATTTGACACTTTCCTTATAAATGTAAGACTATCATACCTCTAACACCATAGAATTGAATTCCTTTGGTGAGTAAATCTGCTTGGCCACAGCCAAAATGGTGCTGGTTTTCCCTGTACCGGGCGGGCCCATAGAACAGAAGATGGGGTAGACGGTCCTCCTTCAAAAATCTGTCAACTGGAATGAAACAATGTTATCACTTTAAACAATATGACAAAGAAAACATTAAATTCTAAAGCACATTTCATGAAGGTGTTTTTTTTATCTTACAGTAGAAAGAATGTACACCATGTATATTTAAGGTGGTTCGATACAGTTAGGCCTAAAAAGTTCCCCTCATTTAATTTTCTATTAAAATTTACTCACTGAAAGATTAGTTGATAAACTGTTTATTAAGGCTTTTATTTAAAATTTGACAGAGCGGTTTTGGAAATATAGTGCTCTCAATAACCCTACTTGACCGTTTGTTTTTATCAATATACAATTTTGCATTCATATTTTAAAAGCTTGGTAATTGACTGAAATATTACAAACAACAACATTTTTTATCTTTACTATGTAAGTTGATATGGCTGTCAATGACCTCAATGTCTTTTCCATTCTTAAAAATACATGAATTGTGATTTTTTTTTCCACACGAATGTGTATAAATGAGGCCTAAAAAAAGGCCAATTTTTACATTTGAATTTCAACTTAAATACCTAATATCCAAATATTGTGTCATTAATTTTTCTTTATTTTTTGTCCACATAATTAGACAGTCGTTTGGGTTACGATGAAAGATTATAAAAAAAATTGAATATTTGAGTAATTAGCCTTTCGATAACCCTACACCCTAAAAAATGTCTTTTTTCACAATTATATTATTAGACTGAAATCGGGCGGTAATATCTTTATAATGTACATCTTATATATCAAACATTACAAAGTATAATAGTCTGATAATATAAATTGTTAAAACTGTTAATTTTGTGTCACGATGCCACCGATTCGATGCTATACAATGCTAAGAAATGGCACAAATAAGCCATTATTTTGCTTGGATATAATATCTGAAAAATGATTATGGATTCCACTTCAATTACCCTTAAGATAATTCATGATTTTTTATTGTTTTAGCGGAAAAATATTTTATTAAAATCTATCCTTCCATCGTCAAGTTATCTTAGCTTCAATAGTCGTTTGAGGCAGATATTCAAGAATAAATTTGAATTTGGCGCCAAAATTGTAGCCATGAAAAGCGTCAACATGACAACGATCGAAGTTGATAACTTCAACTTGATAACAAAAATATTGATAAAATCAAAGTCATCATTGTATGTTTTTAGGAGATATCTTCATATCTAATACATGTAGATATATATCTTTATCATCTGAATTAAGTAAATTAAAACAGATTTTTGGATCCTCAAGATTATCTGTACTGTACAGTAAGTGTACCCCTAAGAACAGAATCTCTAATTCTGAATCCTCGATCTACGTTCATGATTAGCTGATTACTGTAGATAGAAAAAATAATTGGTCTATGCCTACATGTACATGTTTAGTTTCTATATCACAGATATAATACTGTTGTTGACACTGCTAACTTACATGTGATTTTTCGTAAGGTAGTATTTTATCAACTGAATCAGAGTACATGTCCTTCCATGCATTTTCTCAAAACAGGAAATACATGTATCATCTAAATACAGTAGTTATGTCTTATCGTACATGAAAACAGTAAATAAAGTCTTGTTTCCCCGAACGTGTAAGTGCTTATTGAAGATCATATTAGCTAAACATGATACAAGTAGACATCTACATATGCAATATTCATAAAATATACTGGCTTGTACAAATTTAACGAAAAGCAGGGGTGGGGCGATGGAGAGATGAAAATATAATATCTGTAGTTTAATACTAGAGTATTACTCTGCAAAATTGGAATATCTTGATTTGATTATGCATCTTCCTTAAAAACACATATATATGTTAAGTGTCAAATATTCATGGTTTAACGAAGAGGAATAGAAAATGTTTAAATCACTTGATTGTTATGAAATCACATTTTCTTCAATACAAGACCGTATTGGCATATATCAGTCCGTTTGTATGAGTTATGTAATTTGCTTCTCAACAGATACATGTCGCTAGGGATGGGTATCACGAAAAATTTTGTATCGCGATATATCATGATACATCATAAGTGTATAATGATACATATCATGACATTTTGGTATTATTTTGTACAATAAGAATTGCATGGTTTTTTTTCTGTCAATCTTGTGTGTGGCAAATGTTTGTTTCATTGACTGTTATTGTGCTTGTTTGGTATGCCAGATAATGTCTGTGTTACTTCCGCTCGATGTTTTGCAAACACTTACTGCTGGACGGGGCGCTAGCTACAGTAGCTGGGTGATGGCGACGCAAGTGAGTCGTCAGGTTCGTTGTCCCGCCACTGCATTTAACGACTGCCCTACACAACCGACATCCAGCGATGTTTTCCTCGCTATTTAGTTCCCCTTTATGTACTTTAAGGTCAAAATGCTGTCATACAGCCGCTTTTGCTTTGGGATTTTTTATGAGCTTATCATCCGTGCCTATGAAGGCACCATTTTGAAATGTTACTATAAGCACAAGATCAATCGTAATCTACGTATAACATCCCAGAAATCCATCTTAACCTATACATTTGGCTGAAATGTTGTTAAAACATATATGTTAGTTTTAATTTTTATACAAATGGTCATTTTAAAAATATTTCCCATCAAAAACGAAAATTACACAGAAATATACGAAAATTCACACATGAGTCTGAGTGAACCAATACAACTAAATCATACTGTTATACTGATTTTAACGTTAAAAGGTAAATATCATTAGACGGATAACATATATATCGCTATTCTTCATAATCTTAGTCACAAAAGAGTTTTCATGTGCAGTTCTGAATGCACTCATTGACCCGAGGAGGTCCAAGTGAACGGCGCATTCGATCACTGTTCGGGAACATTCTTAATAACATTGTTTTATATTCACATTTTCACTGCAGTCTATGTAATCTTACCAAGCGCTGTTTGCATTCATTGAACCACAGCCACTTATTATAACGTTATTATCATTGTAATGATCACGAAAAATGGCTGTTCAATCCTTGATAACAAAGATTTATTAATAATATATCTAAAATCCGTTGAGATTTCATCATAAAATTATAACCAAAATGTAAAGCATTTAATGTCTTTCAGTTGGCATTCATAGCCCTTGTGAATGCCAACTGAGCAGAGGCAAAGTTTGCGCCAACACTTCATGTTGAATTTGCCTCTGTCTAGTTGGCATTCATAGGGGCTATGAATGCCACTGAAAGACGTTCAATGCTTTAATACACACTGTTATTTGAATTTTAAAGGTCTAGATATCATTTTTTTTCCTTTTTTTAATTCAAAAGCTCTGTTTTTCCTTAATCAATGGTTCAATAACATTGTATCTACAATTAAATTCACATCCAGATAAGGCCCATGTCTCACAATAGCCAGTACTTTAGATTATCAATTTAAATTTTGCTATTACAATGTTACTGATCTATACATGTTGATGAAAGTTGCAGACAAGAAAGTAAAAATATTGTTCTTCAATTTACAAAGTTTGTATCAATATCGAATTGAACAAAATCAATACTGTTTCGATGACACCACTAACAATTTTAGGCCAGATAAAAAATGTAGTAGTTTCCAGTATCATGAAATTGTATAGTAATTATAAATTGATGGCACCAGTAATGCCACATATAAATGAATGATTTAATTAGATCATATTATTTCAGAACATCATTTTTCAAAAATAATTTACACATTACCGCATTCCAACAACATCAGAAGTAAAATTGCATTAAAATATAATCCTATACACACATAAACAGATTATAGGTAAATCATATAAAGGGTGATAACTCCTTGTGTTGTACAGGCTTACTTGTGTTAATAATATCTGTATGGGATATGAGGTCATCCAGCTGCTTGGGACGATATTTTTCCACCCTGGAAAGTGAAAACAACAACATATTAACACAATTAATTTAATATATGCTATCCATTTTCAAACAGTGTTAGCTGACATTTTATATTTTATAGATCATTCAGTTATTATCAGGAAATCAAATTTCTTTATTTGAATTCCACAGCAAGTGTATACCCTAGTTCACCAATTTCTCATTATTTAATGTATAAAATTTCACAAAGAAGGCATTGTCAATCGAAATTGTGAAAAAATATATATATATATTATCCCATTGAAAATAACTTTACTGGCTGCACAATTTTCAACATCTACACCAATTTTTTGTTCGCATCAAACATGATTTACCAGATTCTTCTAATACTATTATATATAGTATTGATAACTGACCAGGATTTAATTTGGGTTTAGTATTGCCATGTGGTCTTTTCTGTTTGAAGATTAGGACAATGCTTCACCTTGTGTCAAATAACCAACATCATTTACCAGTCATTATTGTTTTTTTTTATTCAAAGGAATTGTCAGTTGATCATTGATTGAATGCAAGTGTAACAGGAGAGGAGAAAATGCTGCAATCACACCGGGCTCAAAGATGAGATAAATATATGTTATAAGAATATGTAATACAACAAGGACACTGAAATAAAGAGCAAAGAAATTAAAGGGACAATTAAGGCTTCTTAGTTCTAACAAGATCGTTGAAGCCTTGAGGGGCAGGCGTCAGGGGAGACGTCACAGCTTTGCTAATCTGACCTATTGGAAATACTGAAGTAGGTCAATATAGACAGAACTCTATGCTGAATTAATTTTAATCTTAATTGTTTGACTAGTTTGATCATTAGTCATTAAAATTTGAACTAGATATAGCTATTTCTGTGGCCACATATAATTATAAGCTTTAAGCATATCGTCGCTAAAACAACAGTTTATATGATGAGAAATTATCATATCAATCTTAGACCCAGTCCCACTGAAGAGCAAATTAATTAGATTAATGTTGTTTACAAATTTCAGCCGTTCATCATCATCTGCAACAAAATTGGCCAAAAATAACAAATATCTCAGTATGAATTATATATATGAATTACAGATATATTATAAGGTAAAACAAAGGTGGATATTTCCTATAAAAGCGAATATGATAATGGATGCTATCCCATAAGGGATACAATCGGTAAAATTGTCCAACATTGCAGATATATAACAAACAAAAACAAATAACAAATATTTTAAATACCCTTGAAGGAACAATATTCGTCACTCAGAGTAATAAAATCTTCCGTAAATCAACAAACCAGCAAGAAATAATATGTACCAATTTTATCAACACAAATATATAATATTTTGTCTTACTTGTACAACAAGTTGTCCAGCAATTTGTTATTTATCTATTGCGATACGGAAGATTTCTACCTGCCGGTCGCTCGGTGATGGGCGACACAATAGGGACCTATTTTCGTCAGGGGAGCTGTTTGGCTTATTATGAAAATTGAGGTAATTCCAAATAAATGTTGAGCAGCAAGCGCTCGTGAGATCGTGTTTAAGCTGAAAATTTCTTTTTGTTACATCGCTTTTAAGTCTTTAAACCTATTGGTCATGGAAAATGGCGAAAACCTTTGTTTACATAGAATAATGTTATGTTTTCAACAGTATCGCACCAAAACTTTTGGGCAAGTAGAATCGCCAAAATAATAACCCAAAATCTGTGCTATGAATCACATGATCAGACCTGTGACTTCTGGTAAATTGTTGACATTCGGCTGATCAGTGCACATGGACAGTCAAATGCTGACGGTAGAGTTTTAAAGTTTCATTTAAAATGAACTTAAGAAAATACCTTCTGTGGCGAAAATAGGCCTTACCGCTGTGTCACATGTGTAATGTATGTGTTTCATTATTGTAAATGTTAGGCAGACGCTTTAGTGTTGTAGTATATCTTGTAAGCGTTTAAATGACTCGGTGTGATTTTAGTTTCTTTGTTTGCCGCTTCTCACTCTTTGTTCTGGTCGTCGATCAGATAACATCGAGTCACACTCTCCAGTAGGTATTGGCACTGAGAGACAGATGTGGCTGAAGAAGCCTTGCCTTGATCAGTGTCATACCCAGCAGATCATTCCTAGCATAGCTCTCAGCTGTGACTAGTGTGTAGTTTGTGGTGTCGACTATTGGTCGTGAGGTGCTCGCGACATAGTATCACGACTAACGACTAGTCGTGATCGAGTGTTCATGACATATAGGTCTTGAGGTACTTGGCTGGTGTAACAACCAGCAGGCCCAAGCTTTAGCTCCATGGTGGATAGTCGTACCACGGTAGTCAGCAGTTACGTTTGATCCGTACATGTGTCAGTGTCTTGTACATAAGCTTTAGCGGCAGGCAGCCGTATTGTGGTGTCAATTCATATAGGTTGCATGTTACTCACGACCACTAGCTAGTTGTCTTGAACACTAACCATATAGGCAGGTCGTGAGTAGGCCTGGTTACAGTACAGTTAGGGTCTGAGCTTCAGTCACGGTGATCCGAGACCTCAGTTTGTGTCGGAGTATACGTTTGGCCACAGGCAGTTGTTGTAGTGTATAGTTCTGTCCGGTGGTTTGTTTTGTGTATGTATTCATCAGCACTGGGCGTGTTGCACTCCGTTGTGTATAGGGGTTGTCTCCCTTCAGCTAGTGTATTGTAGTTCAGAGAGGTACTCTGTCATTATTTTCATGTGTTGTACATAGAGTTTTGGATTTCTCCTACAACTCCAACGGACCCTTTTAATAACAAACAACACAAACAAATCACTAAAGTGCAACCGGGGCGACCGACCCGTTACTGTTTTATTACACACCACTTTCTAATCAACAATCCTCGTACCAGTACAGTATATGTATACATTATTATCAGAATTCAATAAACTGTTTATGAACAGTGTTACCTTCAAACAAATTTAAATAGTCTCTGCTTAAATATTACCCTATCAAAATGTAAATGTACACATAACGTAATTTAAAATTACCATGATTATATCGCTTATTGAACAAACAGAAAACTATTAAAATTCACCACCACCGAATTAGAATGTTTATGGTTACAGATGCCGGTCGCCCTGAATGACCACGCATTGAAGCACGCACGTGCTTTCCGACCCACGCTCACCGACGCCACACCTGGCGGCCGTGATACGATAGGAGAAATTAATTTCGTTCTAATTCCGTTGTCAAACGAAAGAAATAATATATTCTCCTACAACTCTCAACGGACCCTTTTATATAACAAACAACACAAACAAATCACTAAAGTGCAACCGGGGCGAACCGACCCGTTACTGAACCCAAAGAAAGGGAGCGCATTTTATATAACCGAGTGTCCTAGAAACAAAAAAGCTTTCTTCCTTCTAAACGAATCTTTATCATACCCATCCTACGCGTTTCCGGTTTTTCACCTTCCCTTGTCCGCTTAAAAAATCCTGTTCAGACACTTTAAAATTTTGCCAGACGCGTCTTGTCGCACCCGGCCTAGTCACCTCAAGCTATGTATAACGTCCGTACTATAGGAACTTTCCGGGATACAAAAAAGGAGTAAATGACCTGTAAAAATTAAATTGCGGCATGCGAAGTATAGGAACATTGGCTTATTGGGTCATCACGTTAGCGTATGTCCGCTTGAGGCGGTCATTGTAATATATCGAAATTTGTACTGGATCGGTACCTGAAATTAACTACCCCCGTCGAGAACTAAATTGAACCACTCCAAAATACACACCGGGAAATAATTTAAGAGTAAAGTCTTAAGCTATTAACGACTTGTTTTCCCGTCTCATAATATATCATCGGTTTTACTCTGTCGAAATGACAACTATCAAGTATTCCATCATGAAAATTCAAGTATCACAACATTACGTAATTGCAATAATTCCGAAAACGCCGCAAAAAATCCAGGCATAGGCTAAACATGCAAACAACAAATAGTGGCGCTGTGAAAATAAGTCGTTATCCCTTATAAATTGGCACAATAAACACTTGATATCCAACATGTTCTGTGAGTAATAGGGTCCTTCCCTGTTCTTCCGTTGTAGATAGAAGCTCTTTGCAACCCTCGAGAATATTTTTTCTCTAATAACCGAATCTTTTGGTGAATCACTAACCCAATCACTAGAATGAGCCCAATTATTAAATACTATAAAAAGCTTGAATAACAACCACTTGGGCTGTTGAAACGTTCTGCACTACAAACACGCGTGATAACAGAGGGTGCCCTTTTTTTAAAACAATTGAATGGCCCTAGCCGGAAAACACTGTACCTCATTAAGCCCTTTTCTCAAAGCCCATTTCCTTCACCGCAAGAAACCCTGATAATACGCTTTGGTGGTACTGTTTGCTTTGCTCTCAACCAAAAGTTGTGGGAGGAGACTGACGTATCCGACTAAGGGGCCTCAGGCAGCTCTGCTATCTCCCGCTTGAAAGCCTGCGAAAATACATTTTAAACAAACGAAGGAATTCCAAATTAAAATAATCAAACTATATTGCATTAAAAATGTAAAACAAACACTGGCATTCATCTATGAATGATTTGTTGTAAAATCATAATTTACATAAACAGAAAAAAAGTATATACTTTATGTTCTGATATCCCATCTCAAAAACTACTAAAGTTTAACTGTAGAGCAATCATATCGAAGGGAGATCATTCCTCCCAAAAATGGATTTATTGCCTCTACCTGGAGTATAAGACTCTTTGTTAGTAGGTAAATAGAGTAAACCCCCACCACCTCTGGATAAACCCATCACCACTTGGACATAAAAATGGCCAAAAAACTGGCTGACTCTCCACATCGGTACAAACCATGGTCCCCGTATTCGCCACACTGCTTGCATATAACACAGAACCCGAATGCACTATGCATACTGGTGGAACAAACCACTCCGATTTACTCCATGCCAATCGGGCCGTAAAACGCAATCCGTACCGGATGAACCCAACATATCCAATACCTTGAAAAAAAACACAGGTAGTTTGTTTATTTGTTAGTACTAGCAAACCAGTCTATCTCGTCCGTGGGGACCCCCCACAGGACGTATCCAAATAAACAAAAATATCGCTACGCACACACGAGACACGCCCCAATCGTCACAATCGCCAATAACGACTGACATAATCAGCGAGACTTTTTCATATTTCCGGACCAAGGAACCCTAAATCTAATATCAATATGATATACAGTTGCGTACACCAAGTGGGTCAAAAATTAGAAAGGGCTAATGCTCCCTGAGAATCGGCCATAATTCTACCCTTCGTTAACTATAGATACTACATTCTGATTTGTCCGTGTAACGCACTTTTTAGTACCTTTTTTTTGCCGCAACAATAAATGCAACATTGATATACAAGTAACCCGTTCCAACTGGTAACCCATTTCCCCGCCAGGTACGAACTTCTTTTTTTTCCATTTCTGATTCGGACCACATAACCAGTGCGATGTACCCATTCAGGAGATCATCGGGTGACATAAACGCCGCAAAAACCGGTATGGCTAGCATCGCTATAACACAATAGCTGACATGACTGATCAAACTGTGAACTTTCCTTTCGTATATCTTTTCACACAACCTAACACCATTGTCCCCAAAACTCCTTGAGTTGGTTTCCAACACTTCTGAATGGACAAAGAAATATAGACGACAATTCCACGTATGCTGACGATGGCCATGTCCAATGAAACACATAAATTCTCGACCATTATATTTACAAACATATTTCCCAAAATATAAGAAATGGATTATAATCTGCCACAATGACTGAAGAAACTTTTCTTAACACACTAACACAAAACATCCGCTCACCTGAAATAATCTATCTGCCATTTACCCCAGACATTGCTAGAATGCAACTTGATCATTTCTAACATCCTCAGGTCATTTTTTAAAATTCCCAAAAACAGTGGTCAATGGTAGTTACCAAGGAAACACCCAACTGTCTTTAACACAGGTAATCCAAGTAGACCTTCTCAGGCTTAGGAACAAAAACCACTCTGTTACCAAATCGTATTTAACCTGTTTAGGAATATCAACGTACACATAGCCTCCGTCTCGATGAGTACCAACCCGTCCATATAAATACATAAGGTTCTCTCCTTTCCTTCAGACCTCCATTTTTTTAATTAGTGAGTCTGGTCTCAATTTTGTAAAAATGTAAACAGGCAGAACGTAAACCAAACGGAAGTAACGTTTTGAATTTGAAATATTTGACTGTTCCTCCAAAATTCCAACGAAAACCTCTAAAATACTTCTCTATGGGGGGCTTCGAATATGCTCAACATGATGATAGGCCGAGTGTAATATTCAAACTTGAAACACAAAAAGCAATCTTTCTTAAATAAACTGCATTGCATACTCTGATATCTTCAAACATTAACGCTAGCTTTTCCATAAATGACAGTTTACATGCCTTAAATCTAAAATAAGGCGTTTCTTTTCCACTGCCTTTGTACGGAAACGGTTTAATGGATTAACAACATAAGGCCTCACTTTGCACACTTCTACTAATTCTCTAGCTATCAACTCTGAAATTAGCTTCACCAACAAAAGTTGTATGTTCCATCGCTGAACGATTATTCCGTAAAACTACCGACACAGGTGTAGAATAAAAAGGTATTTTTATAACCTTCCCTAATAGTATTAAGGATAAATTCACTACGACCAATACGCTCCCAAAAACCAATACGTTCACGTAACCTGCCCCATACCCTGATATTTTGCCTGACCCTGCTCATATTCAAAATAATCATCAGTAAGTACAAATTCAGAATACTCATCTTTTATAAAGTCATTCTTTCCCGACGTTTGGGATAGCCTTTCCTTGGTTCGGGACACTCGTTTCTCCCAGTGTTGGAAGGATCCACAACTGTGACAGGCGTATCTGATCTACCTTTCCGCTGTGCGTATGCGTGTGTGACACCTGAGTGACCTTGTCCATGTCGTTGAATGGAACACAGGGACCCCGCTAAACCACGGCTCTGGGGGCCCACGAAAGGGCTGCTGATAGAAGGAAAAGGCCCACGAACACTGCAGACACTGCTGTGAGACTTGAACCCTGCTGATTTCTTTGCCTGCAGTTTTCCTTTTTTTCTTTTTAATGGCACGGTTCTCAGCCCTGTTGATCCTTCCTTCTTCATCGTCACTGGCTATCGGATTGTTTTCGTACTGACGAACTGTCTCCCAGCCGCCCTCACTAGAATCTGCAATTTTTATGTGTTTGTTTCTCTTGGACAGTTTCTCTGAAAACACTCGTGACTAAGTCACGTGCATAATCCAACTTTGCGTTGTCCAAAGCCCAACTAATTTGTCCGATATCTTCAGAGATTTCTGAATTGAAATTATGCTGAACTTTATTACCCTCAATCTTCCACTTGTATGCATTTTCAACTTTCAGCTTCTTAACTTGAGTCGCTACGTTGGCAGCTGACCCTTTGACCTCCGCCTTCAATTGTATTATTTCTTGACGCAAATTGTTGTTAATTGCGCTAATGTTGGTCCCTTGCGCCTTCACGGCATGCCAAATGTCTGTCAAGCTAATTTGCTCGTTAGCGGACTGTTCGTTAATGTCATCCATAGAAATAGCAATAATTCATCGCCACCGAAGTAGATGTTTACGGTACATATGCCGGTCGCCTGAATGACCACGCATTGAAGTACGCACGTGCTTTCCGACCACACTCACGACGCCACCTGGCGGTCCGTTAATTTCGTTCTAATTCTGTTCTCAACGAAAGAAATAATGTTTTTTCACAAACAATAACACAATGGAATCTCTTCCATGTATCAGATGCACTACACTCGAGGACTTCAAGACACATATTTCCAACGCACTAGTTCTGCACACACCTTTTATCTATATACTTAAAAGAAATCACAAATTTAATCCCTTCACACCCTTGCACCCCTACATATCACCATGACGTAATCGTCATTTTGACTGCGCTCACGAAAATCATAGAAGCAGAACAGCACAACATGCTCTGTTTCCTACTTTCAAGCTGTTTCCCAGAAAGCCCAACACATCCGGTCTTCCTGTAACAGGGTTAAGGGTTCAAATCCCACCAGACACTTCTTATTTGTTATTCATGTATTTATCTTTTTTAATTTTTCATTCGTTTTATACACTAACTGCGTACATACCCTATTAAAATTTAATGGTAGTATTTCAATTAAGATTCCATAAAAATTTTGTTAAAATTTCAATTAAATTTCAATTAAAATGGTACCAAATTAAGACCTATTAATTTACTTTAAGACAATCACAAATTAAGGAAAATTAATTGCTATTAAACTGGTGTATATGTCATTGCAATGAAAATCAATACCTCTTAAACAAGTATACTATTTAATGGCAATTAATTTATCCTGTGTATTTTCATTGATGTTTCATTACAATGAAATTGGGTTTTAAGAGCACTTAAAATCAAATAAAGTATACCAAATTAATGACCATAACAATATTTTTAAGAGCAATCAAAATTTTGATAAGCCTGACTAGACAATTAAAAAACCTATTAAACAGAATTCTCAATTTAAGAACATGTATTTTAACACCAATTAAAATCAAATGTCACTTTTTGAAACAATGTCACTTTTTGAAACAGGTAATTTTAAGGAACTTCAAATAGGTTTAACAACCGTTTAAAAGGAAATACGTATACATATATACATGTCAATTAAATTCAAAGGTAATTAAAACTAATACAGCAGAATCACACATTAATGCTGAATTATATATTTAAATTTGCACTGTGATATGATATATGTACATAAGAGGATATTTCTAGATCACATTTTTTCAGGTACATTTTTTTCTCATGTACGTACATGTAGTCCTATATATATATATGTACACACAAGCATATAATTATGTATGCATACCATGCCTATCCTGCATTAAAATCTGTAGAACTTTGTATGACTGTAGTGTGTTGTTATTTATCATGATCATTACTAAATTGTGCTTCATTGTACGCGTTTAGTTTTTGCAATCATTATTCTTGAACCTGAAAGGGCCAAAATTATTAATCATCACTTAAGATATACATATTTATATGCATTATTATATGTATCAACATCGATCACTGTATATGTCATACGCATATATAATCATATTGATATCAGGTACATGTACAGAACTCAAAAGATCCTGGCGGTAGGACAATCACACACCAAAAACACTTCATGCTACTTGCATGAGTATGGAAGCACACATTAATTACAAATTGAGTACGCACTAGCTAGTGTTCGATGTTCATGACTTTCGCATGTAATGTCGACCTAGATAGTATTGCTTTATGTACGCTTATTATTAATCATAAGATATGCTCTAACAGCACTTTCCACCACTCCCTCAAATTCTTTCAAGCCTTTCACCATTGTAAGACCGAGCCTATTGCCAAATTTTATTAATCTGTATACTTTGAGAAAGGATACACACAGATAACCTGGATCTGGGTCCTCCTGAATATCATTTGGGTTCAGCTTTAAAATTTGGTTTGTTAATCTTTATATCTTCTCCAGAAATCAATCCAATTGGCTTTGCACAATTTATAACCTTTTCCATGTCATTACAAAAGTAAGATATTCCAACATAGAGCTGTCCCCCACCCCACTCATATATGTGCAGGACTCTCACCGGGTCATTCATTTCATCAGACACACGAACACTACTGCTGCTACATGTATATGGCTGCTTGCTCGGACTTCGCGAGGTTCCAGCTGCTTGGCTGGGGCACTTTTCCCGACCTCCAGATCTTGCTCTACACTTAACACTACTAGACGTGCTATCAATGCTTTCAGGGTCGCTATCAGTACTGTCACTAGTACTAGTACTAGTGCTAGTGCTGCTGATGTCAGCTAGCTTCCTTTTCACTCTTGATCTGGCAGTTGGTTCCTTTCTAAAGTAATTATCAATATTTCCCTCTTGTGTAGTTTTACCTTTACGATTCTTTGATTTTCCAACAGTAACACGTAGGCGTATCCGGTCAATCCTCCAAAAGAATGACACGTTTGATCAATGATTTACCAAAATACACAATACATCAACTTGATGTGGTAATTCAATCTCACTTTCAGCTACACCATCATTCACCGACTTCACAACCACTTCACAAAAAGTTTCATCTTTAATCCCGATGTAAATTCCTTTTACCAATGGCATTCCCGTCTCTACTTAAGATTTCAACTTCATCACCTTCTGATATCAATACATTTGTAGTCACTTTTGGACCCTTTTCTACCTCTTCTGCTGGCCATGGTTTCTTACAATCTGGAGTTGTTAACATTGCAGATTTTGATATTCTCTTTCCAGTTTGTACATCCCTCAGATATTTTTCTCCTGTTTTGTAAAGCAGCACAGAGTTTACGCCACACCTCCTTCTTAAAAGGCTTCAGCTGTGGACATGTATCTGTGACAGCACTAAGGAAAATTTCCTTCTTACGTGGAGGAATTTCAGATGTTTTAAGTCCTCCTTTCCATATCTTTGCACTTACAGCTGAGTCTCTCAAAAGACTCTGGAAATACATTTGTGATTGGCTGGGCTTGCCCCGCCTCTCCTTGGTCCTCAACATCTCCATAACATCGTAGTTAACATTACTACCGGCTGAACATGTGGATTCATCAGACCGAGATGGTCCTGGAGTCGAGCTAGGTATGTTTGGCATAGTTGCTTCACATCGGGGGTTGCCCTTTGGTGTCTTCGAATTCTCTGCCAACTCGGATATGTATCGTCTTAAACTAAATCTGTCCATAAAATTACAGTTTTTTAAGAGGTCGTTTATGTCGGCATCCCCAAATTGCTGTAGTATTTCTTCAGTTATTCCATTGTCTGCAATATTTATCAGTTGATTCAATTCAATACAAAGTAAAACTAAAAATAAATTCTGTGTTGTACATGTTATATATTTATATATGAAACAATGACTTTGCATCCCTTCTGGGCCTCAGCCTTATCTTACAGACATATATATTCCATGCACACTGTACTGTGACAGCAAGCACATGTATTGAATTACTGAATTCTCCACTTAAAAAGTTTGTATTTTGGGCACACTTTCCAAAACAGGGCACTGCCAACACCCATCCCGGCCCTCTACTAAAATGTGTGGTACAATTTTTTTTTAAATTGAATTCAAAAACTTCATTTTGTCATTACAGTTTTGAAGTTTGAAAGTGTAGAAATTTGCCAAATTTACCAAAGTTCCAATCAAAAACAAAAACAAATTAGATCAGACATATACATTTATACTTCACCAAAAAAAATATTTGAATTGTAACGTTGTTCGATTAATTCCGGCTTTAGGAAAAGTGTGCCCAACCTGCTGCTGCTGAAGATGACGTACATTTGACTTAATACTTCAAATAATAATTAATGCATTAGGTAAAAGCCTACAGTGATTTGATTGGTTTCTTTTTCTTAATCTATAATCACATGGATTAATCAAACGTAACAATAAATGTTATCAAAACCAAAAAAAAAACACGATGTGCTACACATTTTAAGTCCGAACATTCAGACCGCATTATAATTAGTTTACCAATGCGTCATTGTCATTGAATGAAACGAAGAGATCTTAAAATATTAATAATATTACGCATTGGTATGTTTACTAACCAGAGATAAGCTTCAACGCTTGACTGGACAGGCCAATTTTCTCAATGTTTACTTCTCCTGACCGTTCGAAAACGCGCGAAACGACGCAGATTTATTCTTCTTCTTCTTCTTCTTCTTATAAGAAACACAAATCCATCGATGCCGATGATTATATTGTGCGGATTGGCAGAGGCGTGATTGTGGAAAAAAAAGAGTGAAGTTATTTACAGTGATCGTGAAGGTGCATGTTATTTTTTTTTTATTATTTTCTTTTAGTGACAGTTATAAGATAAAAATATGAAAGAAATTTTAGGGAGTGGGGTTTAGGTCTTCAAGTTCTGTTTTTAGGATATGTGACTTGAAGACCTCTAGTGTAGTGCTTTGTACTGTAGCCACCGGTAGGATGTTCCATTGTTTAATTGTGTGTGGAAAAAAAGAGTGTTTGAATATGTCCTTGGTGGCAGCTATATGTCTATATGTGAATGGATGTGATTGTCTCGTCCTGAAGTCTGTCAGATTGAGAATTTGACTATAGTTTATTGCCACATGATGGTGTATGATTTTATAAAATAAAATTAAACGTGTTCTTGTTCTGCGTGTTTGTAGTGAGGTCCAGTTGAGGTTTTCCATCATGTCTTGTACTGAACTTGTGTTGTGGTATCTGCTTGTTGTATAGCGTGCTGCTCTGCGTTGTGTTTTTTCGATTTGCATGATTTGATTTGTCTGGTGGGGGTCCCATACGGAGGAGCAGTACTCCAGTTTGGGTCTGACTATGGCTTTGTATGCATGTTCTTTTATATGTTGTGAGTTTATCTGTAGGTTTCGTTTCAAGAATCCTAGTGTCTTGTTAGCATTGGCTGTTATGTTGTTGATGTGCGTGTCCCATCGTAAGTTATTTTGTATTGTGATTCCTAGATATTTGCAAGATGTTACTTGTTTTAATTTGTGGTCATGGAGTTTATATGTATAATTGGTCTTTGTGCGTTTGTTTGAGATGCTAAGGACGTTACACTTGTCCGGGTGGAAGGACATTAACCAATCTTCCTCCCACCTACCTGCTGTATTACCCAATCAAATATTGCGAAAGAAATATCTCCGGCCCGCTTGTCGCGAGGTGTAGCCGAAAATTCTGCCCATACAAAATTATCTGGTAATTTGCAATACAACAAGTATAAGTAACGTAAGAAATCAAAAGAGTCCTATAAGATATAACATCCACTTATTAAAATAAAATGTTTTTGAAAACCTAGTATGTTGATCGATGTCATAGGATTTACTCAAAAATTTAATTTTTGGGTTAAAACTGGACGGGAAACTTCCAAAACACCTGATACATGACTCAACCAGACGCTTGTCTGCACAACCTATATGCCAACAAAATAAGCGTCTGGATGACCGAGACTAATAGACCATGCCTTCTTCTTTCTTCTTTGGTTTATCACCAGCCGTCAATAGTGACGATTTTAGGTGAGTGATCGGCTCAGTGGCGTGGGGGAAGGGGTTATATACAGTGCTTTTTTTTTTTTTTTTTTTTTTTTTTTTTTTTGGTGCTGGAATAGATAAAAGTAGATAGGTTAAAATCATGATAAAAAAATGAGGTGTTTATTTGTGAGTGGGGGCTTCAAGGGCTACGTTGTTTATGTTTGCCTTGAAGCCCTCCAGTGTAGTGTTTTGTACTGTTGCCACAGGGAGGAGATTCCAGTATGTGATGGTGTGTGGGAAAAAGGAGTACTTAAATGTATCCTTTGTGGCGGCGATGTGTCTGTATGCATAGGGATGTGTGTGTCTAGTGCGGGTGTCTACAGGTGTTAGGTATTGTTCTGGGTTTGATGGCAACGAGATGGTGTGTGATTTTATATAGGAGGATGAGTCGTGATTGTAGACGGCGTGTTTGTAGTGTTGGCCATTGGAGTGTGTATAACATGTCTGAGACTGATGAAGTGTTATGATACCTGTTTTGTACATATCTTGCTGCTCTGCGTTGAGTTTTTTCTATTTGTTGTATTTGGCCAGTATTGTGTGGGTCCCAGATAGAGGAGCAGTACTCAAGTTTGGGTCTAACAAGTGCTTTATATGCGTGTTCTTTAATGTGTGGTGAATTGATTGTGAGGTTTCGTTTTAGGAAACCTAGTGTTCTGTTTGCATTTGCGGTGATGTTGTTTATGTGTTTGTCCCATTGGAGGTTGTTTTGCAGTGTGAGGCCTAAGTATTTACTGTGTTTGACGTGTTCAAGTGAGTGGTTATGGAGAGTGTAGTTGTGGTGGATTTTGTTGCGTTTGGTGGTAGTGGAGATGACGTTGCACTTGTCGGGGTGAAATTGCATTAGGCCAGTCGTGTTCCCATTGTCCTGCATTGTCAAGGTCGTGTTGTAGTTTCTGTGTGTCTTCTTGTTTGTGTATGGTCTTGTAAATGATACTATCGTCTGCGAAAAGTCTAAGGGTGCTGTGTTTCATGTATTCATGTAGGTCGTTGATATATATTAAGAAAAGTATGGGGCCCAGACAGGTTCCTTGAGGGACTCCGGATGTTACTGGTATTTTGTGTGAGTGTTTGCCCTCAAGTATTACTGTCTGGGTGCGATGTGAAAGAAAATCTGTTATCCATGCATGTGTGTTACCTGTGATACCGTAGTATTTGAGTTTGTACTGAAGGCGTTTGTGTGGTACTTTGTCAAAGGCTTTTGCAAAGTCCATGATTATGATGTCTGTCTGCGTGTTGTTGTTGTGGTTTTGTGTGAGGTCGTGTATGAACGTGGCCAGTTGGGTTTCGCACGATCTGGAAGGTCTAAAGCCGTGTTGTTTGTCGTAAAGTATGTTGTTGCTAACAGAAATCGAAAGAAGGCTTGCGACTGCAACGTGTGTAAATATAGCCAGGAACCTGTTGACTTTCGGAGAATCGCTAAACACAGGAAGAAATATGACAAGTTCATACAAAACGCATACACTGATATATTGTCATCACCCCCCGTCATCACCTCATGACCAAAGACCGCCGCGTTGTGTGCAGTCGATTCGGACTCGAATTCAAGATCATCGTTCTTCAGGTACGTCGTATGTGTAGGTAAAGTGGTATTAAAAACTGAAGTACATATATTGTATTTTTGCTGACAGTAGCTATCTAGATCTCTCGATGAGGTATACATGTAATGCAAATGCAGTTTCATCATATTTAATGTTTCAACTAAAATTACTGGTATTTAGTAAGCCTGACTTTGCTGAATTATATGATTTTCAGCCAGATGATATCAGTATACGCGTGTAGCTTAAAGATGCTCCACCGCCGACAGAGCATAAATGATATTCATCATTCGAACAATAATTTGTGTTTAATCGTGTATGCATATGCCTAATTAACACAAAAAATAATATAAAATAATTTATTTTTGCCTTTGGTGCATGCGCAATCAGTACTTCATTTCTTATAGAATATAGTGCCACGGAATTTTTTTCGGGATGCAATTTAATTATTATTTTTGATATTTTTAACTTGAAGTAAAATTAGAAGCTCAAACTTTTCAATGGTGGTAATGGTGTAAAGTAAGTAACTTTTGTAACAGAAGAAAAATACTAAATTGTCTGCTCCTGTTTTTGATAGTGAAAAAATACCATTTGTCAGCGGTGGAGCATCTTTAACAATATACCTAACTTTAATTACAGATCTGAGGTTCAGCCTGAGATTGAGATCTCTAACATAGATGTTGATGATAATGAAAATGTCAGTAAAGAAGGAATGCAGACTTAAGGTATATATATTGATCAAAATTCATCATGTTAACATTTTCACAAGATTCATGCATTGTGTAAATTAGAGCAAGTGAAACTTGGGTTCCTGATACATAAAAATTTGTATCATCTGCCGAATACACTTCAGTAAAACTAAATATTAGTTATGACACCCCCCCCCCAACCCCACCCACACACACACATGTACATGGGAGGGGGATATACTGGTTTGCCCCGTCTGTAGTTCTGTTATTTTATCTGCAACACTTATCGGTCATATTTTTCTTACTACAAATCAGATCTTGATATTTAGTATCAAGCTTCATGTGTTCATGTTATATTGTGTGACGCTTTTTCAGTTCCATCACTTATCGGTCTGTTTACTGCATTACTACTTGTACGTATTTTGGTATTTCTTTACTTGTCTAATTGTCAAAAATACCAGAATAATTTATACCGGTAGTCTGTAAACAGAAAGTAGTAACCCACATTTCCTCTTAACTCCATTTCATTTGTGTATGCATTACTGGCTTGTCAGAAAATTTAATTGCAT
This sequence comes from Argopecten irradians, assembly GCF_041381155.1. Taxonomy (NCBI): domain Eukaryota; kingdom Metazoa; phylum Mollusca; class Bivalvia; order Pectinida; family Pectinidae; genus Argopecten; species Argopecten irradians. The sequence goes on from NW_027188125.1 coordinate 24,930, forward strand.
GATTTTAAAATTAATAATTCTATAGTTAATGATTTTTATATGCCTGTCAGATTTGATGTGAGTATTATATGGTATGGCATCATCCATCCGGCGTAACCTTTTGTTTGTCCGGTAATTATAATCTCCGCCTAGATTTTTCAACCAATCTCTTTGAAACTTGAATGGATATTTATTATAACCATGATATGAAGTGTCTCCCTGAAAAAAAATTGATTCCACCATTTTTGCTGACATGAGTCCTTGAGTCTTGTCTTAAGATCTAGCTCTCCTCCTACAGCTTGACTTTAATTTGTAGTGACCCCTGAGATTTATCGCATGCCATGGCCAGTTGGCCAATGTTAAAGTGATGAAAATCTTATTTCAAATCAAGATAGTATATATATAACATTGTACAGCATTCATTAGATGTATATTGTTTTGCCCTGCATACTCTTGTTAATTATGATAAGGTGAATAGTGTTGTTTCACTTATTACATGGGTTTCTTCAGGTATTCCGGAAACTTTTATTTTGAAATTTTGCAAGATCTAGACCATTCACTCTAAATTCCAACACAATTTGAAAAGTGATTTTACAACTTTTCAGTAATTACTGTAATTTGCTTTTTAATCATCCTACATTAAATAATTTTTAGCATTAATTTTAACTTAATCTAGTAACAGATCACCTTCTTGTTTTTCTATTTTAAAATAAATCCCTTTTTTTCCCTGTAGGTTGGGCAATGAGGAACTCAATGATACCCCAGGTCTCTCAATGCTAGGAGCAGAAGATTTGGATGTACACATGTTAGATCATACCTCCAGCTCGGAAGACACTGACAATGACAGTGAAACTGATTTGGATGCATGCAGTGAAGCTGATGAGTTTTCTTTGGATTCGCATACTTCTACTTCTGACTGGTCGTGCGTGTATGATGAAACATTATATGAGTGTGATTTGGCTACAAAGTATGTGCCAAATACAAATATGACCTTACTCAATTGGTTGTGTCTTCAGTTTCATTTACTAGTTTCACATCCAACATTTAGTAAAAGTGCTTTTACACATAATTTGCAAGAGGAAACATATCCATGATACAGGTTTTACCAGCCAGTTATAGTGAAGCAAGGAAACTTATTGACCTGATTTCAAAGGTACAGCGTCTGCCCAAATGATTGTGTAATTTTCCGGGACAGCCCAAAGTACACATAACGGTCACCTGATTTATACAGAATGAAACAAAGACATGCAATAAACACTATATATTGGCCCATCAGGCCCTTGAAGTCAGTCAGTGATTTTATAAATTTGATCTTTTTAATCTATGAAGATTATGTGAATTCAGAAGAAAGATTTTTGAAATGTTATCCATTTTGACCCCTTTTGGCCCCACCCCTCTGGCCCCTGGGGGTCGGCCAAGACCAATATGGATATGATGTTAAAATGCTATCTCAGGCTAATAATTCTAACTCAGATTGACTAATTTCCTATGAAAAATAGGCAAATAATGTTCATAAATGTGTTTTTCCTTTATAAAACTATAGTAAATTTGACCCCCTCCCCAGGGGAAAATCTGAGACCCCCAGGGTCATATAATTCACAATTTTTGTAAAGGACTTTAAGACCTTTCCATCTATGCAGAGTATTTGATTCAACCAGTTCCAGTATTTCAGAGAAGATTTTTAAAGTTTTAGCCTATTTGACCCGTTTTGGCCCCATCCCTAAGGCCCCTGGGGATCAGTCATGGAAAATTTGTTGATAAGATTCAATGGCCATCACATAGGGATAATTCTGACAACAATTGACTAATTTCCTATTTTAATGACTAAATAATGTTCATAAATGTGTTTTTCCTATATAAACTAAAGTAAACTTAACCCCCTCCCCAGGGGGAAACGTGAGACCCCAGGGTCATATAATTCACAATTTTCATAAAACACCTTAAGACCTGTCCATCTATGAAGAGTATGTGATTCTACCATTTCCAGTATTTAAGAAGAAGATTTTTAAAGTTTGAGCCTATTTGACCCCTTTTGACCCCGCCCCTAAGGCCCCTGGGGGTCAGTCATGGAAAACTGGTTAATAGGATTCAATAGCCATCTCATACTGATAATTCTGACAATATTTGACTCATTTCCTATTACAAATGATCAAATAATACTCAAAAATGTGTTTTCCCTATATAAACTATAGTAAAACTTAACCCCCTCCCCAGGGGGAAACCTGAGACCCCAGGGTCATATAATTCACAATTTTTGTAAAGGACCTTAGGACCTTTCTATCTATGAAGAGTATTTAATTCCATCACATCTGTGAGTGGAGAAGAAGATTTTTGAAATTTTAGTCAATTTTACCCCTTTTGGCCCCTCCCATAGCTCCCTGGGGGGGTGAGGATCATATAATTCACAATTTTGATTGGCCTTATGCCTTAGAAGGTTTGTGCAAAATTTCATTGAAATTGCTTCAGCAGTTTTGGAGAAGAAGTTGAAAATGTAAATTGTTTACGGACATACGACGGACGACGGACGACGCACGACGGACGACGGACGACGACGGACAAAAGGCGATTAGAATAGGTCACTTGAGACTTCGTCTCAGGTGACCTAAAAACGCCCAATATGTCAGGAAGAAAGGTTCATGAAATCGGCAGCACATAGACAGATTCCAAGACGGAAATTCATTTATTTACCCATAGGACCACGAATTGCCAGGAAGTTTTGGAGATGTGAACTTATGTCAGTTGGTACAAAATCACATCCAGGTAACCAGTATGAAGGAGACTTGGATGATATGTGGGATGTTCACCATTCATCTACATGGAGGGAGTTGTACTCTGAAGAAGGATTCTTCAAAGGAGACAAGAAAGGCCTTGCGTATGCCTTCGAATTAGATGGCGTAAACCCATTCCATAACATCGGAGATCAGTATTCAATGACTCCTATAATGCTGACTTTACTAAATTTGCCAAGACATGTAAGAAATAACTTTGGAAATATTAATTTGGTAGGCATAAGTCCTGGTAACAGATCTAGAAAGGCAGAATCATCAAATCTGGATCCATTCATAGAAATTCTTGTTGATGAGCTTCTTTTTTCTGTCTAAATGTTCCATGCATACTTATGGAAAATGCTCCAGTTGCTGTCAAGATCAAATTACTGATGTACATATTAGACCACCCAGGACTTAGTAAGGTATTTCATCAGCATGGGAGTGGCAGTCTCTCTGGTTGCCACTGGTGTCGCATTGTTGGCAAAAGGTGTGAACATTATAGATAAAGTCATATACTTATCAAACAGAAAGTATCTGAGAAGAACAGATCCAATGAGGTTGGGATAAATTCCACTTTTCTGAAAAGAAGGAAGAATCTGCAGGAAGCACCAACATTGAGGAGTGCTGAGTCATAGGCATTATATAGGAAAGCTTATGAAAATTCAAAGAACAAAACTCAAGCAAACCTAGTTGCAACAGCTACTGGCTGCAAGAAGTCATATGCCCTTTCAATCTTATACCTGGACATAACCGACTAAATGAAAGCCATCCTGATCCTTGCCATACGATAAAAGATGTGGTTAATAATATTATGAATGTGGTGACAGGAAACAAGATTAATCTAGTCAAGATATTAACTGCTGAGAAAAAGGTTGGAAGAATTCATTTGCTTCAGAGAGCTTCTGATGAAGATACACTATGCATGTCTATAGGTGAAAATGTAACACATATGCCTGAAATACAGGATGAAGAGGTAGAAGGTACAAAGTGGTGACAATTCAAAATTGAAATCTGGCAAGAGAAAGGATAAAAAAACTCTTCAGGTTCAGTTTATAAAAAACAGAAAAAAACATATAATGAAGCTAGATGTGGACAAAAGACAGAGGAAGCTTTACCCTTCATGCTAACAAAGGAAGAGCTGAAAACAGCTGACAGACGTGCTGAAAAGTATTCGTGTCCCTAAAGGATTTGGTTTAAAACCTTCAAGTTTTATCAGCAGACCTGGGTCTCTTAAATCCCATGACTGGATTCAGTTATGTACACAGGGCATTATGAAAGTACTGTCTGAGAGAAACACTGGGTGATGAGTGCAGGAAGACATTGTTTTTCCTGTTTGATTTGTTTAAGTGATATGTGCCAGGAGAAGCTCACATTGCATGACATTGATGAGTTTGCAGGTAAAAACTGAATAAAGCACTTTCACTTCTGGAAATGAACTTTCCGCTTTCATCTTCAGAATATAACTACTCATTTACTCCATCACATCCCCGATTGTTTGAGAAGATTAGGACCAGTTTATAGTTCCTGGATGTTTGTATTCGAACGTTTCAACTCATGGTTATGTAAAAGAGTTCTGAACATGCGATATCCTGAGGCAACAGCAATGGAGACATTCATTCTACATGACTGGTGTAGTTACATGTTTCAGTCTAAACGTGTATCACTTGATCTGCCATCTTTTCCGTTCTCACAATCTACATATGATGGGATTGGAAAGAATCTTGAGGATGATGATCATGATGAATTTCAAGGAGTTGCAGGCAAGAAAACTTGCAAATTAAAGAAAAGACATCTTAAATCAATTCACAGAATGCTCGATATACCAGTATGTGAAAAATGTTTCCTTCAAAAGTATCATTATCACAAAGAAATGCATCCCAAAACAAGACGTGTTCTGCAATACACATCAGAAGTCCAGCACTGCATGTACCATGTCATCTTATGTGTGCATAGAAGTGGACAGAGGACCTAAGTCACAGAAAGTCTCTTCAGGAAAGTTTGTGGAATTTGGCAGAATTCAGTACTTTGTAGAACATATGCATGTTGATTCTGAGAGAAGCAGCTTACAAACACCAGCACGAAATCATACCTTGGCTTTCATAAAATGGGTAGAGAATACAAAATTTGACTCAGACTCTGGCTTGTGGTACGTTGACCGTAGGAAAGAAAGTGTGGACAAACGATCATCATTTGTGCTAACTACAGTGTTATCACCACCTCTCGTCACTGCCATAGAAGATGAATGTCTGTGGTTTGTGAATAGTGGAAAGAAGATTTTTTTTCCAATTTGTAAAGAATATTGAGGGTAATGTGTATGTATAATGTAAATTCAGAAAGCTTTTAGTTACTCTATATGGCTTTTGGTATGTTGACCATTGGAAAGAAATTGTGGAAAAAAGAACACACACGCACAGTATTTAGAGGTTTTGAGAATCTGATTGATTTATTTTCAGTACAGTATAACATTTTTTTGAAAGATAAATATACCAGTATACATGCACAGCCCTGTGTTTTTCATATTCTGTTTTAACAGCATGTTACCATGCATTTCCTGACCTTTCTTACCATGATTCTGTATTCTGCTGTACATGCATATAAAATATAATTTCATATAAAATATTAATTATAATACAGTCTTGATTGCACTTTCATCAAGTAAAATGCAAGCTTCGGTGAGTTTAGTTTTGACAGAATGCACATAATATGTTGCTTTGAGATAATTTTAAATTATGCAATGATCTTTTCAAAAAAAAAAAAATCTAATTTTTGGTAAAATGTGTTCTTGTCTTGAATCAAATTGTAACACAAAATATTCTTGTAATGCATGGTTACCAGTGTTCAGTTAAAGATATATTAAATCTCCAGTAAATCTTATTTAAAAAAAATTGTTAAAAATTTTAGCTATCAGTAATTTTTAAGGGATGTATTATGTAGTTTCATTAATGAAAAAAACAAATATTTTAATGCCTATGACCATTTTGTAATTGGTATTCTGTTTAATTCAAGATATTTTATTCACAGCAATTAAATATCCTCATCTCATAGAAAAAGGAATAATCAAAAATTCTAGCTGATTTTAATTGATATGAAATATGATTTAAGGGGTATTAATCCTTATCCATGAATACTTTAACATTTTAATACCTGTCAATATTTTCAACTGGTATTGAAATTTGATTAGTGCAATTAGACAATCAATTTAAATTCCATTTTTAAAAACTGAAAATATTTTAATTCTTATTAATTTTAAAACCATACTTTTAAATAGGTATTAAAAATTTATTCATTGCTATTAAAATGCTAATTAAAAAAAACTCAAACAAATTTTAATACTTAAATAATACCTGTTAAAATTTTCATAGTTCAACATCTGTCATTTAATCGTTGTTACTGATTAGTTAATGGCTATTAAACAGTTTACTTTAATGTAATTTTAACATGTTCTGTGCAAACCAATGAAAATTTTCAAAAACACTATTTCATTGGTGTTTTTAAATGAATTTTCTGATTTTAAATACCTATTTCATGACTTTTTAATTACATTTTAATTGTTGAGGTATGCAGTAGTGATAGTATATTGTGTACAACCCGAGTTATTAATTTAAATTGCATTTGTAAGTAATATTTGGTTTTAATTAATGCAATCCATGCTGTTTAGATAACATAGTTTTTCAGTGAAGAAGCTTTGGAGCAATTTCATGAAAAATAAAAACCAATTCCAAAGTTGAATAGACTTAGTATTGAAGACTTATATAGCAGCATAATTTATTGGAACAAAAAATGAAATTATGATGAAACTTGTATACTATAAGATACTTATGTTCGGTTAAATAGTTTAACGTTAAAAACATGAAGCATGAAGATGACAATAACAAATACAAAAAATACTATCAATTGATAACAACTGTATATAAATATACAAAACATATATTTCCTTTATATAACGATAAACAATAACATCTGCATAGTACATTGTTTATAATATAGAAGACGTTTTTCTTTGCAGTTCTGTTATATACATCGCTGTATTTAAAGTGACTTTATTAATAGTGAAATATGTTTTATGATCAGATATGACAGAAACTGTTCTATAATATTTCAAAAACATATCATAGGTAACTGGATTTATATTTTTTGTGATGCAATTTATTTACAAAATATATTTACCGTTTTTTTTTCGATCATGCATAAAACCTTTTGCACAATATTTCATAAATTAAATGATCTTGCCTGAATCAAAATAATGTTCATCAAATCTGTAACATTTTGATCGCTTTTTTTATTAGAAAAAAAAATGTCAAAAAAAATAACAGGACATCGTATGCAATAACAATAGTGCCAAATTTTATCAAAGGATTTTGTTTGCTTGTTACTTTTACCAAATAGTCCCTTTAACTAATTGCATGTATAAAAGTAAATGCCATAAGCAGATACCCGAGTATCATCTTCAACTATGCAATATGAAAGCCAATAATCACATTTCAAGTAAACTTTAACATGAACAAAAACGTCTCCAAATATCACACATGTTGGATAATGTCCTACATAGTAGGGCAACAGTCTTCAATGGTGCAAATACATTTAGAATACTCATTAAAATTTGAAAGCTGTTTTAGCATTATGTAAAAACAAATTGACATCGTGAGCTTAGCGGACAAGCTTAGTTGACTCTTCGGGGATGAAAAGGGCTATATGAGGTTTTGATGAAGAATCCTTTCAAAATCGGGAGATTAATGTCTTTTGGATTAATACGATCGGGAAACGAGATAGGGAGTCTTAAAAAGGGAGTCTCCCAACAGAAAATGGGAAAGTTGGCAAGTATGGACATGTACATATTGCATAATACACAGGATCTGGCGGACAATTGATGTGCATGATTCAAATACAATAAACACAAAATGACGCTAAACTCGAAAATTTCTTTTTCATATTTTCTTTCAGTCAGAGTCTTCTAAATGTTTTTATCGTATACAAGATACATTAGACCATATTTGTTCATTGATCATGACACATTCCACGCATGTATGTATGTAATACAGCTGTGTGACAAATGATAAACGCATGTATGTATTAATCTTAACACTTATGTGTAATATAATGCATATTAAAATATTTGTTTTCTGTTAAAAGTGCCTGTGTGATTTCGACGTACATCGATATTGTTTATATAGGAATCAATTGTATCGAGAACTTTGATGCGTAATACTCATTTAAACATTACTCAAAAAACATTTTAAAAAGCTTAGTTGACTCTTCCGGGATAAAAAGGGTTCCATGAGGTTTTGATATAACTGAAAGCTGTCCTGTCCTATACTGTAAGACAACTTATACTTGTGGTGATTTTTAAGAGCTCCTCTAAAACTATAGAACAGGAATCAGAAAATCATGCACAAAACAATTTAATTTTAATGATTTTTTAACAATCTGATCCATTGATCTGATGATCGATGGTTTTCGGAATAACGACTATAGCTTGCATGCCTAAACCATAGTTATAATACTTTATATAAATACTGATAATGCTCAAATATGAGTGTGGAATTCTAAACATGCATTAGCAATGGGAATGTCGTTGTACAGTATAAATAGAATGTAGTATCTCTAAAAAAATATCACATTTTATAAAAATTCTTAACAGAATATGTTGCATACAATGTAGTTAAATCAAGAGGCTCAGAGGGCCTTCATCATTAACCCATTTTGTTATGCCAAGTTATGTTCTGCACACAGGTAAGGCTAAGTAGTGTTCATTAATTTCCTCAACGATTCTAAAGATGTAACTCTAATTGTCCTATTGGGCCATATATACATCCAGCCTTCCCTTATGGATAAAAAGCAATTTACACAAATTCTGTCCTCTTCCCCATACGATATTTCAGGCCAATTGTGGCTCGACCTTCAATGCAGGACTCTATAATGTCTACATAGTAGTGATTAAAATGATTTACAATTTACATCAGTTTACCCCTAATGGGCCTAATACCCCTCCTGTCCAAAGAGAGTAAGATGAACATTTTCTAATAACTTTGTCTCTCATTCCCCAAGGATATTTCTGCTCACTATTAATTGCCATCTATGCAGACCCCAAGATCTATGACAATGAGCAATTTAAAGGATTATTCCTTTCCCAAGAATGTTGCTAGCCAATTTTGTTAACTTCATGAATAAAAAGCGTTATTAAAGGAATTTTCCTCTGCAGATGTAATTTCCCAATAGTTGGTCCCATTTTTATGTGGTATATATATAAGTAACAAGGTTGATACAAGATCTGTTCTCCTCCTCTCAAGATTGTTTCTGACCAAATTTGGCCAAAATCAATTCCCAACTTTATGATTGGTATAGTGCTTTAAACAAGAGCTGTTTGAGAACAACAAAGCTCGCCCTCTGAAATTTTGCCGGTTTTTAATTCAATGTTTCCTTGTAATTAACAAGTATTATAAAATGTAGGAATGACATTACATGACTTAATTTTTCAGCTGATATGGCCTCCTGAAATTCTCAAAATGCAGCATTTCAATCCTTTAAGTGATTGACATTATACCTATCACAACAATGTTATAATCAAAATCTTCGAGAGGCAAGCTAAAAAATTGTCCAGAAATAATGAACATTCGGGCAGACAATGGACAATTGCCCATGGCACCGGTCCAATGTGAGCTTTAAAGGCACTTTTACTGATCTATCAAGCATATTAAATTGATTGTATGGATGATGAATATCACACTTGTTGAATAATGTCCCATACAGTGGGGCAGCCATCTTCAATGACACAAATAAGTATATATTTTATTACAAATTGATTTAGCTTAATTACTTAATTAAAAGGATGTTTTTACATGCATATTGATAATTCGTTCCGATACATAACTTATAAGTGTTAAAACAAAGTAGCAAATACAATACATAACAACTGGTGGATAATGCCATTAATTGGGGTCAATTCCATACAAATGGAAGATTATGTAATAATAATTGTTTTAACAGCAAACCCTTGGTGTATGTGTAATTTTTTTTTTCGCCCGTAACAATATTTGTTATTTTTCAGCTTTTCTTGCTAAAACTTTGAATTACTTAAACCATAAACTTAAGCCAACAGCTATCATGGGAATCTAAATTGCGTAGCTCCAATTGATCTAGACTAGACAAGTAAGACCACATATCACATATTGAATAATTTAATAATGTCGAGGTCACATACTGTATATACCATGGGGTTTATAATTTCGCTGAACTCATTGAATCCATATAAATTCGCTAAAAAATTATTACTCCGCAAAATTTATCAAAATTATGGTTTTACATATGATAGCTTGTCGTCTAAATGATTCTTTCAAATGCTACAAAGAAAATTCACGAAAATCAATCCCCACAAATAATTCCAAAACAGTAAATTGCAAAATTTTATACTCATGAAATTTAGCAACTAAACAGTACAATTTGTTCACATCAAATTGGTGACATGTAAAACATATATTTTTCCAAGGCCAATCATCATTTTATGGTTCTGGAGTAAAAAAGAGAAACTAAGGAGAAAAGGGGAATGAATTTACTACTAAATACATCCTACTTCCATTATTTGATCATAGGAAGACACATATAATAATAATGATAATAATGGAAACAAATCATTAGCTTGATATTTCAATGTTCCGTGCATAATAAATATAACAGTTGAAATGAAATTAATTGTTTGCTAATAGAAACTTGGGGATATACTGAGATCTGCCTTAACAATTACATATACTCTTTTTCATTGAAAACCAAAACAGCTCATAATCAGTACAGTACTATACACTTACTGATATCAATTGAATGTAAAAAACTTATGAATATGATATGAACATTTAGAATATTTTGTAATTTAAATCATTTGACTTATCATAAATTTACAAAAAAATTGAAATATAAAATTAAAATTTAATTCATTTAATTTAAATTATTTTTTTTAATAATTTCAATTCTACAGGCAGTACAATTTTGTAATAACTAAAAACATTATATAATGCAGTATACTTTGTAGTGATGGTAGATATATCATTTTCAAAAATAAATTTGCCCTAAGGCCAAATATTATTTCCATCTTCATTTTTCTTAATTTGTTTTAATTTTGCAGGCCATTCAACACAGTAATCACAAAAATAAATTTTGAAATGGCTTCGAACTGGAATGATCCGATCATATCATGTAGAGAAAAAGGAACCTACATGTCCAAATACTGGTCCAAAATTTTATCAATTTAAATATACTTTCCTTTACCCTCCTAGTTCAGTCAATAACAAAAAATTATTTTGGAATTTGACACTTTCTTTGACTTATAGATATCATATTAAAAACCAAAACCTTTTAAGGATGTGTAAGATTTAGGAAATGTAGCAAAGCCACTTGTACTTGGAGAAAAACCAACGACCTGAACTCAATACTTGGCAATTGCCCCACATAAGATTTGAACTCGAAACTGAGAGGTGGGATCTGGTGGTAGTATGTTTATTTAGTTCTTCTAATCACTCTGTACGTGGCCCCCTCCAGGAAGGTAATGATAAACTACAATTTCAAGACACAGAAGACCATAATTAAGTAGGAATGTGTAAAATATCACATATATTCTTTACGAATGTCTTTATGAAAATATTCATATCATTTAAAAATACATATCAAAATATATACATTAGATATTTATAATAAGATTTAAATATATAAAACATTACATAAAATGTACAAATAAAGCATGCCTATCTAATGAGATACAAGTTACAAAATTTATGAAACTAACAATTAACATTTTTATTGTCAAATTAAATCTTTTCAACAGAATATCAGAGTAAATATACTCTCTATCATTACTGATTCTTGGCAAATGTCATAACAATAATGCTTACTGCATTACAAAATGAATATACAATGTACTATATTCAATGTACTTTATATTATTGGTAGGTTAAGAACAAAACTGTAACAATCTTTCCAATATTTCAATATTCTAGAAATTTTGGCAACATTGTGGTTAATGTGAAGAAATTGAGAGAGACAGACTATTAAATGGTGTTATATATGACAATGTGTCCTAGTAGCAAAATAAATTCTCTACAGAAAAGTGATACACATACCATTTAATGGTCAAAACAAGATATAACAAAATCACACTTGTCTTACTATTATATATAAAATCATAATCATAGAAATAAATCAAAAGTATCATGATGCAGCTTAACACCACGTAACAATGCATTTGATTGTTTAACAAGCATATAAGAAAATTTCTTTTGAGACCGGTCTCTCTCTTTTCATCCAACTCTCTTTTCTTAATAAATGAACATTCTTCTTTAACAGAAGCAACATTTTAGCTACTGTTTGAAAAATATAAGAAATAATCTTACGGTCAATCAACACTTTAAAAGCATCAAATATGAAATGTACATCGTACACATGCAAACCCCTCATTCATTCTCTGGTGGTAGGGGTGGGGCATTCTTGGTGAAATCCACATCAGCGTAATCGGTCCTGTTCTCGATGCCATGGGTCACTCCGGAGGTACCCTTTTCTCCATCCTTGAACACCACATCTAGGTAGATCAGCCCCTCTTTATTCTAATGCAGAACAAAAACATAAAATGGTGTAAAGAGCACCTGGCATTATGTATGCATGATTATGATGATAAATAAATGTTAAAGCTCATGTTTGGTCACAAAATATCCTTTTATCCTATGTTATGGGTCTCGTTAATTAAAGGGACAAATATTTGCTTAAAAATGACAATTTTTGTCCACACTTTTGGAATTTACTCTTTGCCTCATATTTAACACTTCTTTCTTAATTTACAGAAAATATAAGTTTTAAAATTTTAAGATTACTATAGTTTTCAATTTAATCTACATCAACGTGGTCTTAATGTCCTACATACAAATATATCTTAGCATTTCATTGGAATAAGGATCAGTTTCATCGAATAATCCATCTAATATTTCATATCGCTAGTAATACAATATAACCAGAAATGTTTTTTTTGATGTCAAGAAAAATGATGTCACATCAGGATTTAGAGGACGGTGGTACAAAATCAGCCCATAAAACAGACTATCCGGTTTTTTTGCTGCTGCACGTTTTGACATTGAAATTCTTTGAAATATTGGTTATGGTACTTCATATAGATTTTATGAAACTCATTTCAGAAATATAAAGTTTTAATTTTCGCACCCTTGACTAAAAAAAAATTTTCTAAGGCTCAATTCATATTTTTTTTAATGAAATGAATATTCGTTTAGATCATATGTTATATATTTATTTATATTCTAAGACATATTCTGAAGACAAGTTCCCCAAGCATGATACATGCTATATAATTATGTACATCTGATATATTGTATATGGATCAATAACATCAAACTTGTCATTTAAATATATTTTTTTTCTATCTGTTCCCACCCACTGAGCCCCAATTATGCAAAATTTTAAGATTAGACAAATTTAAGAAACTTGGTAGGCTTCATTCTACTAGCTACATATGACCTAAATATCAGGTTTGTGGACCAAATACTTTGTTAATAAAGAATTTGTTCATATGAATGGACTAGCATGATCCTTTCAAATAAGCAAGAATGTGAAAGTGTCCTAGGTAATTGAAAATGCCCAAATAATTGATGAAAATTCAATGTAATGACATACATGTAGTATGAAGGAAGGCATACACAATCAGTAAAAAGGCAATTTATTGAATTTGGAGCATATTGATTTTAATTTTATCAATTCACACATTATAATTTTGCTATATCTTGCACATAAAATTATTGTTACGGCTATTTGATAAACAAAATTAATAATCAAATGCTATTTTACTTTTTGTCGTCCTGTTGCATCAGCATTTTTGTCTTCTTCCTTGCTAGATTGGCATAAACATTATGTTTCATTTGTATCCTGACACTACATATATCAGAAAACAAATAATTAATTGCTACTAGCAAATTGAAAGTATTAAAAATCTTAGCGTAGTCAGAGGGAATAACTCTAATAGTATTATAAGCTAGGTGGCACTATTGCCACCAAGCATCAGTCCTTTACTTGACGGTATAAATTACATAAATCAGTAAATAGTATGTTTATGTTCAGTCAAAAATAGTTTATAATATGTATTGATTTATGTGTGCAACTGAGTCGAGAGCATAGGTAATCGTTCATGAATAAATGTTTTCAATTTACTTATTCTCGTTTGTTGTTTCCCCATATGACGTAGGTTAAGTAAATAAGTCCTCATTGCAGATATAAATTCAAACCTAAGTTCAATAAGTGGTCTTAAATTAAAGATGCTCCACCGCCGACAAGAGATCCCAGAGGGATCTTGGCGCCCACCAAAGATTGATCTATGTCTGACAAATGAAAGAGGGATCTTTTTCTCTGCTTTTCAAACTTACACTTCTTTTTTCTGCTTTTCAAACTTTAAACTATCAAAATCCAAGATGGTGGTCGCAAAATGCAATAGGCAGAACTAGGGTCCTAGAGGAACCTACATATGATATTTGAGAACAATCCCTTCAATACTTTCTGAGAAATAGCGGTAACAAACTTTAACTATCAAAATCCAAGATGGCTACCGGTCGGCCATTTTGTTGACCGATCAGTCCCAAAATGCAATATGCACAACTGGGGTCCTAGGGGAACCTACATATGAAATTTGAGAAAGATCCCTTCAGTGCTTTCTGAGAAATAGCGGTAACAAACTTTAACTATCAAAATCCAAGATGGCTACCTGGCGGCCATCTTGTTGACTGATCAGTCCCAAAATGCAATATGCACAACTGGGGTCCTAGGAAACCTACATATGAAATTTGAGAAAAGATCCCTTCAGTGCTTTCTGAGAAATAGCGGTAACAAACTTTAACTATCAAAATCCAAGATGGCCACCTGGTCGGCCATCTTGTTGACCGATCAGTCCCAAAATGCAATATGCACAACTAGGGTCCTAGGGAAACCTACATATGAAATTTGAGAAAGATCCCTTCAGTGCTTTCTGAGAAATAGCGGTAACAAACTTTAACTATCAAAATCCAAGATGGCTACCTGGCGGCCATCTTGTTGACTGATCAGTCCCAAAATGCAATATGCACAACTGGGGTCCTAGGGAAACCTACATATGAAATTTGAGAAAGATCCCTTCAGTGCTTCTCTGAGAAATAGCGGTAACAAACTTTAACTATCAAAATCCAAGATGGCTACCTGGTCGGCCATCTTGTTGACCGATCAGTCCCCAAAATGCAATATGCACAAACTAGGGTCCTAGGGGAACCTACATATGAAATTTGAGAAAGATCCCTTCAGTCCTTTCTGAGAATTAGCGGTAACAAACTTTAACTATCAAAATCCAAGATGGCGGCTGGTCGGCCATCTTGTTGACCGATCAGTCCCAAAATGCAATATGCACAACTAGGGTCCTAGGGGAACCTACATATGAAATTTGAGAAAGATCCCTTCAGTACTTTCTGAGAAATAGCCGTAACAAACTTTAACTATCAAAATCCAAGATGGCTGCCTGGCGGCCATCTTGTTGACCGATCAGTCCCCACAATATGCACAACTGGGGTCCTACGGGAAACCTACAATATGAAATTTGAGAAAGATCCCTTCAGTGCTTTTCTGAGAAATAGCGGTAACAAACTTTAACTATCAAAATCCAAGATGGCTACCTGGCGGCCACCTTCTCTAGTGACCGATCAGTCCCCAAAATGCAATATGCACTACTAGGGTCCTAGGGGAACCTAAATATGAAATTTTGAGAAAGATCCCTTCAGTACTTTCTGAGAAATTAGCCGTTAACAAACTTTAACTATCAAAATCCAAGATGGCGTGACTGGTCGGTACCATCTTGTTGACCGATCAGTCCCAAAATGCAATATGCACAACTAGGGTCCTAGGGGAACCTACATATGAAATTTGAGAAAGATCCCTTCAGATACTTTCTGAGAAATAGCGGTAACAAAACTTTAACTATCAAAATCCAAAGATGGCTTGCCTGGACGGCCATCTTGTTGACCGATCAGAGTCCCCAAAATACAATATGCACAACTAGGGTCCTAGGGAACCTACATAAGAAATTTGAGAAAGATCCCTTCAGTACTTTTAGAGAAATAGCGGTAACAAGAATTGTTTAACGGACGGACGGACAAAGGACGGACGGACGGAACGGACGGACGGACGGACGGACGGAAGGACGGACCGGACGATGGACCCACGGACGAAAGGCGATTTTGAATAGCCCACCATCTGATGATGGTGGGCTAAAAATTCCGATGCACTATCCTATAAGGAATGAAGTAAACTGATTGCGCATGTCCTGTCACCAAGGCAAAATGAAAAATATATATATTAATATTTGTTGTTAATTAGACATACATTACACACGCTGTTGAACACCAATTAGTAGTTCAAATAATGAATATCATTTATGCTCTGCCGGCGGTGGAGCATCTTTAAGAAATCTACTAATATTTAGTAATCCTTATTCTAGAAAAATAACTATAGATCAAACTAGGCTCTGTAATAAATAACCACCTTTCATAGTTAAAGGCCCACTATCTTCTTTTCCGGAGCAAAACATGAAGGTTTCTTAAAAACATTAATAACATCAGAAAATATATACTGATGGGATATAATGGAGAGGAGGTTACAACACCAAACATATGCAAGAATTCCTTGTGTAATTCATAATAACTGTGGAGAGTCATTTTGCAGTTTTGCCGTCTGTGCACTGATAGTCAACTACAGTGTCAGTATTTAGGATGACGACAAGAAACAAGACGACTCGTGTTATGAAAATAACATTTTATTTATTTTAATCAATTTGTGTTAGAAGGTTATGATAAGTAAACTATTAACAGTAAGATTTAATAACTGTTTTGACTCTACAATATTAATCAATCTCTTTTACATTCCCATGCTTTTAAAAATTAAAAGTCGTTTTGGAAAGGTGAAGTGGACCTTTAAGTGAAATTACAGGGTCCATTCAACACATATGGGATGCATGAAAAAAAATCAAAAAAGATTTCTGATAAATTATTCAACCAGGTTACATTTTTATAGCCTTTGTTTTTTCATAATACTACAATATTCATGTGATTATAGATGTATATAAAATATATGTACATACTATTGGTTTAAGATTATAAATACCTTATTTTTCTTCCCTTTTCCTTTCTTTTTATTTTCTGCCAAAAAAAGATATCCAGAAAGTAGGATTTACATACTGTAAAAATAAATTAAACTAAATTGTCCCTCAAAATTTGAGGTTTTTTAAACTAGATTCAATCGTGCATAAGGAGAGCCTGTAAACCGTAGCATATTCCCGCCGGGCCCCGCAGTTGATTAAAAAACCCAATACATCAAGGTCAAAGAAACCATTATTCAAGAATAACTTTAAATGTTATGGGGGTTATTGTGAAACTGAAAAAAATAACAGCAGGTAACGAAAAGAAACTGGAATTTCGGTATTTTTGACTAAGTTCTCTCATGATAAACGAAAAAAATTCCCAAAATAGAAAGTCCACAATAGCAAAAGGCCCACAACTTACCATCAGGCACTGTATTCTGATATATTCCGAAAGTATATCATGCGTGCTACAATTGAACGTTGTTTTTGTGAGTATATAGTCCGGTAAGGGAAACATGGGTCAAAGGAAACAGAAATTCATTGTATTTTTGACTATAAGTTTCCATGGTAACGAAAAAAATACCCAAAATGGAAGGTCCACAATAGCAAGAAAAGCACAACTAGGGCACCACTTGTTCTGATATATTCAGAAAGTTTTCAGTCGGAGTCGCGTTATGAATGGTCCTGTTTGAAGTATTATAGAGCTCGCCTGGAAAAAGGATTCAGACAGACGGAGCCAAAACAATAATCCCCCGCAAATGTGTTTAGTTGGGGAATAAAAAATGAGCACTCATTAATTATATAATTTAAGATCTTATATTTTTCACCATGATATTCCTTATCAAATGTCAGTAAGCATTGATTTACCCCACAATTCATCCAGTAATGAGTATTAAAATTAGTATCCAATTTTAATACATTTATATAAATTTTGATACTTGTCTTATCATTCTGTTATGAATTATTATATTGTGGACATTATAATTTTCACCGTTTTCACCAGTTTTGGCCTTTGCTTGACAAACTTCTGCATACAGATCATGATTGGTGAGATTCAGGATTTTCCATTTCTTCGACTTGTCCACAACAGCATATACAGCACTAGGTGACACAGGTATTCTTTAGGTGGAAGATTTGTCAACGAAACCCTTTGGGCAATAGACTGATGAAACTCCCCTGGCAGGGGACCCGAAGACTCATAAAGAACAT
>NW_027188126.1:0-43003 GCF_041381155.1 Argopecten irradians
ATTCTATTCCCCAGAAAACAGATACTGTGTACTAAGTGTATCTACTGAATCGTTCCTATTTATGGTTGATGAGAGAGATGTGTCGTCAGCGAATAAGTTAATGTCAGATGAAATGTCTACAATGATATCATTTACATAAACTAAGAATAAAAAGCGGTCCAAGGATCGAGCCCTGGGGGACACCAGAGTTAATATATTTATGACCAGAAGATTGACCATTTAAGACTACATACTGTTTTCTATTACAAAGATAACTTTTAAGCCAATAAAGCAAACTTCCTCTAATACCTATGTTTTCTAATTTGTGAATTAAGCCTTCGTGCCAAACTTTATCAAAAGCTTTTGAGACATCTAAAAATACTGTGCAAACATCATCGCCATTATCAATACTTTTGTAAATGTTGTGGATTATTTTTAACAATTGATTAATGGTGGAATCATTTCTTTTAAATCCAGAATTTTCTTTGATAAGAATGTTGTTTGCCACAAAGAATTCATAAATACGTTTGAATACTATTTTTTCAAGACATTTAGATATATTTGAAAGAAGTGATATTGGTCGATAGTTTTTAACATTATTTTTGCTATCTTGATGTAGCTTGCGCTAAAAGTCACTATTTTTGTAGAATACCGATATGTTTCTGATCAAATTATATGTTAAAATACGCTCCAATATCAACCTAATACACATACATTCAATAACCACAGAGAAAGATTTTTATATTAAAAATTAAAGCAATCGGGTAATTTTTTAGACAAACAAAGATTAAAGGAGCACCCTGTGGAACACATGAACAGTCAAATGTACATGTATCTCTGTATGTTTACTATATATCAATTAAGGGGGTTTCTCTATCCCCTCTAAGTAGTTAAATGCATGAGGGTAGCTTTGAAATTATAATGATATGTACTTCAATAATTTTCAGACGGAGTATGAATGTCAGTTTTTCGAAAAATCAGGAATAAAATTGCTGAAGTTTTCATGCTTTAAAAATCACATTAAACCAAAAAACATATATTAGAAAAAATATAAATGATGGTGGCGTGTATTAGATAGACTAATTTATGCATGTATACGTTTCTGGTTCCATTGATGTTTCAATATATGAATGCATACTTCAAACGGGTTTCCGTAATATTGAACCAAACCCACACCCGGCTTTTCCTCCCTATAACAGTTTTATCCTTTCAGCGTGCAAGACAGCTCTGACTCAGGGACACTATAACGTTGTAGCTCTGGGAGTTGGCAGACGTGCTCAAGGTGCAGAGAAAAGAGTTACAACCAAGGGAAGGCAAACACAAACCATCAGGTTTGTGAAGGAAGGCGATAGGCTGAACAAGAAACCAACAGGCACCAAATGCATTCTTGATGGGAGCTGAGGGAGGAGATCTAGGGCAAAAGATGGTATTCCCAGGCGTAATACAGACAACGTACAGCAGTACAAGCTAGGGTGACGCACTTGGCTGTGCCCGATGGAGGTAGACTGAATGGGATTTCCGTAGTGCTCAGCCTGGACAATAGCACATGCTCTGGGAGTAGTCAGACGAAAGAGGACAGGATGCAGAGTACGTAGCAGAGGATGCGGAACGTGCATCTGTTGGCTGTGAAGCAGATCACGGGAGAAGAAGGACGGGAATTTATCTATTGACAGGTAGTGAGTTGATCGCTACTGTCAGCCTACCATCACGAGAACGTTCCGGATATGGATGGAAACGTATACTGACTGATGGACCCGGCTGATGATGTTGATGGATAAGAACTGCGACTGTATTTAGGTGCATTTTATTTCTGCGTGACCATTGACTTCCCGGAAAATCCAGATGACAACCAAGAAATATAGGTAACGCTGGAATCGGGCACTGACATGGTAGTTTCGATCGGCAAACGAGAAAGAAAGAATTAGGATTGCGCCAACTTCTGATGATGAGTTGGTAAGATTTTGAAAGGCAAGTTAGATCAAGAGGCAGGGAAAGAACAGGAAGACAGAGGGAATCCTATAACAAGGACCCACACTCCTTCCACCAGGTCTCTGCTGGGCGGGGAGAGACCTGGGAGATTGAAATACACATGCCGAATAGAAGGTGTTGAGCAACATTTACGGGAAACACACGTAGACAGTGATAGGAACATTCTATCAGGGGGAGTCTCGAGGGCTGAACCAGATACCTTCCTGAGTTTGCATTGGAGATCAAGAAATCAAAGTGCAGGGTGTTGTACAGTAATGGAGTCTAGAAGTGGGTCAGCTGGACCAAGTGGAATTCCTTATCACGCTTATGAAAATGAAATGTCCACGACTCCTGAAGAGACTGTAGCAGTTGCTGAATGTTTGGATGAAAGGGAAGATTTCATCATGATGGATGAATGGCTGTTTTTTAAGAAAATAACTCAAAGTTTATCGCCAATTTAGAGCGAGGAGAATGACATCATACATGCTGACAGATGGGCACATAGACACCAGTTCAGAAAGAGGGGATCCCAGTCTTCTCTGAATGTATGGAACATATTGGTGTGGTAAGTCAGTTCATACCAACCAAGAGAACAATCTGAACATGACAGTAGTGTGGCTAGACCTTGCGAACGCTTATGGGTCGAGCTTATTGAAGTAGTCTTATAAGCTACTTTAACGGAATCCAGATGCACTTTACTGTTGGAGAAACGACAACCTTGACAAGACCTGGGAAGTGAATAGTGATAGGATATACCATACCTGTCATTATATTTGTTATGGGAATTGATTTTATTATCAGGACAGCAGAAATGGAAGTCAAAGGGTCTATGACGCAATCAGGGATCTATCTACCATCAAATAGAGGTTTTATGGATGACCTGACTGTTACTACTGCAACACATGTTCCAGCTAAGAGCATTACTGTGTAAGGATGATAACACGCAGAATAGGAGAGGCTGTGGTATGTGCACAGTTATGGTTATGGAGTAGACAGGAGAAGGAAGGGAGGTCATCTATGGACAGACAGTGAGATGATCTCCACTGTCGATCCACCACCACGAGGACGTTCCGCGACAAACAAGTAGATTGATGGACCCGCCTGATGATGTAAATTGATAAGCAGTGAAAAGCCGTAAAATATGGGGAAATCATGTCTTAAGCATACGTAATTTCATTTTGGCAGAAAATTCAGTATTCGTCTCATGGAATTTAATCCCAATCTTCTCTCTTCTGTATTTATTTTTAAAATGAATTCTTTTTGGGGTTATGCATACAGTGGCTGTGGAATTTATTTTGGAATGGAGTGACACAAATTGTGTATCGGTATTATGAAAATAAGTTACAAATACATAACGGCAACTTTAATTGACAAGTATCATGTGTAATCGATAATCCATCTCTCCTTGGATTTAAAGTTATGTAACGTTTTCGTGTTCTTTTTGGGATGAAATGTGGTGCGATAAATGACTTGACAACATGGATACAGTCCCGAACTTTATTATTAATCCACAGTGAATCCAAAGTACATACAGTTGACAACGGAGTATAAATCCACATCGTACTTTCATTCTAATCCTGACCAGGTTCTTTCACACAATGTTCACACAAGTCTATTTACAAGTTCATCCTCACAAAGTAACGGCACTTCTACCTACTTCTAAAACTACAGGAAAACTCTCTTTATGTAAAGCGCGCACCTCGATTTATACCGCTTCAATAATAATTAATATTCATTAACTCCCAAATTGTTCTATTGACCAATCCTAACCTTTTAACCTTATGCATGTGATCAACATGTGCCTAATATGGACCAAGGCGATGTCCGCGCAATGCGACACTGACCAAAATCGTATACACATCTCTATCTAGATGACCACTTCTTGTAAACAACTGACTTTCAGTGTCTCCGTAAACTAAAGCGTTTTTAAAAATGGCAAGGTGCTATCTACGAACCAAAGCGAGATGCGTAAACCTATACCAAACTACTACATGGCCTTTACCTTACTCCAAGGTCGACTTGACTATAACTATGTTCCCTATTTACACTAAATAAAACATCTATCTTCCCTAAACATATTAACTTTCTAATAAAACAATATGTTTTATCAAAATCACTACAGTTAGTTAAAACATGGCTGTGATATCATCTATTGTTGATTAGCTGGAGGTATAGTCGGAGCAAGTATACCATTATCATCCACTACTATACAAATATTTCATGGGTTACTGTGCTTGGCCTCGTGCAATATAACATCTGTTGATTACCATCACCTCGGGTTAAATATTATGAACTAAAGCACAGTAAACCATGAAATATTTGTTTCATTACATAATCAATTAATCACCAGTTTTTTTCAGTTGATTTTTAATGAACGCCAAAAGCACAGATCAATATTATTATATCGTCGAAACCGTACCGGACGGGAAAGCTACAAATCATATTGAAGATTGGCGTATAGTCACGGTACTTCATGGCGTAACTCCACTTTTCATGTCATATTGCATTCCTTTAAATTTTAGATCTGTATGCAGCCTTTAAATCCAATAAAACAAACTGTCAAGCACAGAGAGCAATGTCTATGACGTGCTTTCCGATAGCGCGAAATTGAGCGTGAATGTCATAATAACTCACCGTTACGCGCGATTCCTCGGAGGTTTTCTACTACCACACATAACCCATGCAATATAACTTCGAACTGTGCAATATAACAAGGTTTTATTGGACGATAAGGACAATACGTGGAAATATTATATTTTTTCATATATAGATTGGTGTAAACAAATTATGTAATACACAGGGGGCCAACTCAATGAAAATGGATGTTGTCATACATTTTTTGTATTTGGAGGATGGACTGATGAGTATATATGACAGTCATATGATTTTTTTTTCGAAAAATACGAGATTTGAAAAATTATTAAAAAATCGGGATATTTACTATAAAACAGAGAAAGGGACGACAGTCGCCATATTGGATTTTTTACCCCCACCTCGATTAAAGTTAATTTTTTCACAATAGTATACCTTTTTTCCTAGAGTCATAATCACGCATCAGTCCTCCGATAATCCATAATCACACACAAACCATGCAAAAGCATATAAACGATGTCTATATAGTCAAACGCAATATTTTAATCCAAAATTACCGGCGCTGTCTGACTTGTGACATCGAAAGCAACGTCCTAGTGAAGAGCGATTAGAGTGACTTCCCCTGCAGTGTAATTCAATGGGTTTAATCAGAGATATTCCGATACGTTTGTTTTCGCGGAAAATTTGAATATTAAAACGTATACTATTGTGAAAAAATTAACTTTAATCGGAGGTGGGGGTAAAAAATCCAATATGGCGACTGTCGTCCCTTTCTCTGTTTTATAGTAAATATCCCGATTTTTTAATAATTTTTCAAATCTCGTATTTTTCGAAAAAAAAAAATCACATGACTGTCATATATACTCATCAGTCCATCCTCCAAATACAAAAAATGTATGACAACATCCATTTTCATTGAGTTGGCCCCCTGTGACAAATTATGTAATAGTGTTAAATAGTTACCTTTTCCCGTGGAATAGTTTGTGAACTATTCCACGGGAAAAGGTAACTATTCCACAGTTGAAGGTAAATGTAAAGACTGGTGAACAAAGCTTAGCATGCAGTCAAAAATATATTCTCATTAAATACTAATGTCCATACACCTCATCACTGTAAATTACAGTATCAGAAACACATATAATAGGAATTAGAAACTCCACCATTTTACGAACAGCAAATGTATCACTATGTGAATATAGGAAGGATAACTTTGATATGCTGTTAAAGTAATTTTCAATAAAAAAAAGAGACATAATACTGTATAAACTTTATATTTATTCATATTGACTATGAATGCCAACTGAGAGCCAATGCTTATATTAATATTTACAACCTGAACTCACTCAAGGTTATCTGTATTTTACACAATATCAAAAGCCACCTATATTTCAAATTATTTTGTATATGTTGAAAATATCAAAATACATTTTAATTTGCATGTATACTTTTCAAGCCATCATTAGGTAATAGAAGCTTTTTTTTAGGTATTTTTATTTCAACATAAGTATGTTAATTTAACACTGTTTGTGTCCGTTTTTATCATAATGATGGAATTCAGTCTGTTTTATGAAAATTAGATCGTGGTTTTAATCTAAGAAGCATGCATAATTATGGGGAATAAACACAAAGAGTAAATTCTGCAATCATAATTTGAATAATAATAAGGTATCAACCATGAAACAGTGTCTCATTAAATTCAGTGATTTCATTCTGATGTACTGAAAATACAGTTTCAGTGTTTTTTTTATTCATATATGATTTTCATATGTATTTGAGGAAAAGGCAAAAAAGATGATTTCAAGGCCATTACATTAATCATAGAAATGATCATGCCGCACAAGTATATATGGATTTCATGATTTTAGTGACACCTCCAAAGTTGAATCTTTGTTAAGCTAGCGAGATGCAAACAACATATTTCATTTTGAACATTAGTTTACATAAATGTTAGAAGAAATGAAATTGTAAACCATAATTTGACTTCATGGTCTGAATGTATGTACTTGTTTCACTTATAACCATAGATGTAAATGTAATATTTTTTGCAATACTGCCACAAATGCTAATATAATTCAAAATGATTTTTAGTTTTAATTTATGTCGATTATATGACATTACAATGGTGTAAGATACACCATTCTGTTTTTACAATTATCATTATAGTAAAAAAAATAATTTTCTAATGATAAATATATGACTAATTCATAATAAAAAACATTAAGCTGTTAGGCAGATTTCTATTCCCCAGAAAACAGATACTGTGTGTTAAGTGTATCTACTGAATCGTTCCTATTTATGGTTGATGAGAGAGATGTGTCGTCAGCGAATAAGTTAATGTCAGATGAAATGTCTACATTGATATCATTTACATAAACTAAGAATAAAAGCGGTCCAAGGATCGAGCCCTGGGGGACACCAGAGTTAATATATTTATGACCAGAAGATTGACCATTTAAGACTACATACTGTTTTCTATTACAAAGATAACTTTTAAGCCAATAAAGCAAACTTCCTCTAATACCTATGTTTTCTAATTTGTGAATTAAACCTTCGTGCCAAACTTTATCAAAAGCTTTTGAGACATCTAAAAATACTGTGCAAACATCATCGCCATTATCAATACTTTTGTAAATGTTGTGGATTATTTTTAACAATTGATTAATGGTGGAATCATTTCTTTTAAATCCAGAATTTTCTTTGATAAGAATGTTGTTTGCCACAAAGAATTCATAAATACGTTTGAATACTATTTTTTCAAGACATTTAGATATATTTGAAAGAAGTGATATTGGTCGATAGTTTTTAACATTATTTTTGCTATCTTGATGTAGCTTGCGCTAAAAGTCACTATTTTTGTAGAATACCGATATGTTTCTGATCAAATTATATGTTAAAATACGCTCCAATATCAACCTAATACACATACATTCAATAACCACAGAGAAAGATTTTTATATTAAAAATTAAAGCAATCGGGTAATTTTTTAGACAAACAAAGATTAAAGGAGCACCCTGTGGAACACATGAACAGTCAAATGTACATGTATCTCTGTATGTTTGCTATATACCAATTAAGGGGGTTTCTCTATCCCCTCTAAGTAGTTAAATGCATGAGGGTAGCTTTGAAATTATAATAATATGTAGTTCAATAATTTTCAGACGGAGTATGAATGTCAGTTTTTCGAAAAATCAGGAATAAAATTGCTGAAGTTTTCATGCTTTAAAAAATCACATTAAACCAAAAACATATATTGGAAAAAATATAAATGATGGTGGCGTGTATTAGATAGACTAATTGATGCATGTATACGTTTCTGGTTCCATTGATGTATCAATATATGAATGCATACTTCAAACGGGTTTCCCTAATATTGAACCAAACCCACACCCGGCTTTTCCTCCCTATAACAGTTTTATCCTTTCAGCGTGCAAGACAGCTCTGACTCAGGGACGCTATAACGTTGTAGCTCTGGGAGTTGGCAGACGTGCTCAAGGTGCAGAGAAAAGAGTTACAACCAAGGAAAGGCAAACACAAACCATCAGGTTTGTGAAAAAAGGCGATAGGCTGAACAAGAAACCAACGGGCACCAAATGCATTCTTGATGGGAGCTGAGGGAGGAGATCTAGGGCAAAAGATGGTATTCCCAGGCGTAATACAGACAACGTACAGCAGTACAAGCTAGGGTGACGCACTTGGCTGTGCCCGATGGAGGTAGACTGAATGGGATTTCCGTAGTGCTCAACCTGGACAATAGCACATGCTCTGGGAGTAGTCAGACGAAAGAGGACAGGATGCAGAGTACGTAGCAGAGGATGCGGAACGTGCATCTGTTGGCTGTGAAGCAGATCACGAGAGAAGAAGGACGGGAATTTATCTATTGACAGGTAGTGAGTTGATCGCCACTGTCAGCCTACCATCACGAGAACGTTCCGGACAAGGATGGAAACGTATACTGACTGATGGACCCGGCTGATGATGTTGATGGATAAGAACTGCGACTGTATTTAGGTGCATTTTATTTCTGCGTGACCATTGACTTCCCGGAAAATCCAGATGACAACCAAGAAATATAGGTAACGCTGGAATCGGGCACTGACATGGTAGTTTCGATCGGCAAACGAGAAAGAAAGAATTAGGATTGCGCCAACTTCTGATGATGAGTTGGTAAGAAAGGCAAGTTAGATCAAGAGCAAGGAACGAACAGGAAGACAGAGGGAATCCTATAACAAGGACCCACACTCCTTCCACCAGGTCTCTGCTGGGCGGGGAGAGACCTGGGAGAGCCGAATAGAAGGTGTTGAGCAACATTTACGGGAAACACACGTAGACAGTGATAGGAACATTCTATCAGGGGGAGTCTCGAGGGCTGAACCAGATACCTTCCTGAGTTTGCATTGGAGATCAAGAAATCAAAGTGCAGGGTGTTGTACAGTAATGGAGTCTAGAAGTGGGTCAGCTGGACCAAGTGGAATTCCTTATCACGCTTATGAAAATGAAATGTCCACGACTCCTGAAGAGACTGTAGCAGTTGCTGAATGTTTGGATGAAAGGGAAGATTCCATCATGATGGATGAATGGCTGTTTTTTAAGAAATAACTCAAAGTTTATCGCCAATTTAGAGCGAGGAGAATGACATCATACATGCTGACAGATGGGCACATAGACACCAGTTCAGAAAGAGGGGATCCCAGTCTTCTCTGAATGTATGGAACATATTGGTGTGGTAAGTCAGTTCATACCAACCAAGAGAACAATCTGAACATGACAGTAGTGTGGCTAGACCTTGCGAACGCTTATGGGTCGAGCTTATTGAAGTAGTCTTATAAGCTACTTAAACGGAATCCAGATGCACTTTACTGTTGGAGAAACGACAACCTTGACAAGACCTGGAAAGTGAATAGTGATAGGATATACCATACCTGTCATTATATTTGTTATGGGAATTGATTTTATTATCAGGACAGCAGAAATGGAAGTCAAAGGGTCTATGACGCAATCAGGGATCTATCTACCATCAAATAGAGGTTTTATGGATGACCTGACTGTTACTACTGCAACACATGTTCCAGCTAAGAGCATTACTGTGTAAGGATGATAACACGCAGAATAGGAGAGGCTGCGGTATGTGCACAGTTATGGTTATGGAGTAGACAGGAGAAGGAAGGGAGGTCATCTATGGACAGACAGTGAGATGATCTCCACTGTCGATCCACCACCACGAGGACGTTCCGCGACAAACAAGTAGATTGATGGACCCGCCTGATGATGTAAATTGATAAGCAGTGAAAAGCCGTAAAATATGGGGAAATCATGTCTTAAGCATACGTAATTTCATTTTGGCAGAAAATTCAGTATTCGTCTCATGGAATTTAATCCCAATCTTCTCTCTTCTGTATTTATTTTTAAAATGAGTTCTTTTTGGGGTTATGCATACAGTGGCTGTGGAATTTTATTTTGGAATGGAGTGATACAAATTGTGTATCGGTATTATGAAAATAAGTTACAAATACATAACGGCAACTTTAATTGACAAGTATCATGTGTATTCGATAATCCATCTCTCCTTGGATTTAAAGTTATGTAACGTTTTCGTGTTCTTTTTGGGATGAAATGTGGTGCGATAAATGACTTGACAACATGGATACAGTCCCGAACTTTATTATTAATCCACAGTGAATCCAAAGTACATACAGTTGACAACGGAGTATAAATCCACATCGTACTGTTCACACAAGTCTATGACAACGGAGTATAAATCCACATCGTACTGTTCACACAAGTCTATTTACAAGTTCATCCTCACAAAGTAACGGCACTTCCACGAACTTCTAAAACTACTGGAAAACTCTCTTTATGTAAAGCGCGCACCTCGATTTATACGGCTTCAATAATAATTAATATTCATTAACTCCCAAATTGTTCTATTGACCAATCCTAACCTTTTTACCTTATGCATGTGATCAACATGTGCCTAATATGGACCAAGGCGATGTCCGCGCAATGCGACACTGACCAAAATCGTGTACACATCTCTATCTAGATGACCACTTCTTGTAAACAACTGACTTTCAGTGTCTCCGTAAACTAAAGCGTTTTTTAAAAATGGCAAGGTGCTATCTACGAACCAAAGCGAGATGCGTAAACCTATACCAAACTACTACATGGCCTTTACCTTACTCCAAAGGTCGACTTGACTATAACTATGTTCCCTATTTACACTAAATAAAACATCTATCTTCCCTAAACATATTAACTTTCTAATAAAACAATATGTTTTATCAAAATCACTACAGTTAGTTAAAACATGGCTGTGATATCATCTATTGTTAATTAGCTGGAGGTATAGTCGGAGCAAGTATACCATTATCATCCACTACTATACAAATATTTCATGGGTTACTGTGCTTGGCCTCGTGCAATATAACATTTGTTGATTACCATCACCTCGGGTTAAATATTATGAACTAGAGCACAGTAAACCATGAAATATTTGTTTCATTACATAATCAATTAATCACCAGTTTTTTTCAGTTGATTTTTAATGAACGCCAAAAGCACAGATCAATATTATTATATCGTCGAAACCGTACCGGACGGGAAACTACAAATCATATTGAAGATTGGCGTCTAGTCACGGTACTTCATGGCGTAACTCCACTTTTCATGTCATATTGCATTCCTTTAAATTTCAGATCTGTATGCAGCCTTTAAATCCAATAAAACAAACTGTCAAGCACAGAGAGCAATGTCTATGACGTGCTTTCCGATAGCGCGAAATTGAGCGTGAATGTCATAATAACTCACCGTTACGCGCGATTCCTCGGAGGTTTTCTACTACCACACATAACCCATGCAATATAACTTCGAACTGTGCAATATAACAAGGTTTTATTGGACGATAAGGACAATACGTGGAAATATTATATTTTTTCATATATAGATTGGTGTAAACAAATTATGTAATAGTGTTAAATAGTTACCTCAATGAAAATGGATGTTGTCATACATTTTTTGTATTTGGAGGATGGACTGATGAGTATATATGACAGTCATGTGATTTTTTTTCGAAAAATACGAGATTTGAAAAATTATTAAAAAATCGGGATATTTACTATAAAACAGAGAAAGGGACGACAGTCACCATATTGGATTTTTTACCCCCACCTCGATTAAAGTTAATTTTTTCACAATAGTATACGTTTTTTCCTAGAGTCATAATCACGCATCAGTCCTCCGATAATCCATAATCACACACAAACCATGCAAAAGCATATAAACGATGTCTATATAGTCAAACGCAATATTTTAATCCAAAATTACCGGCGCTGTCTGACTTGTGACATCGAAAGCAACGTCCTAGTGAAGAGCGATTAGAGTGACTTCCCCTGCAGTGTAATTCAATGGGTTTAATCAGAGATATTCCGATACGTTTGTTTTCGCGGAAAATTTGAATATTAAAACGTATACTATTGTGAAAAAATTAACTTTAATCGAGGTGGGGGTAAAAAATCCAATATGGCGACTGTCGTCCCTTTCTCTGTTTTATAGTAAATATCCCGATTTTTTAATAATTTTTCAAATCTCGTATTTTTCGAAAAAAAATCATATGACTGTCATATATATCATCTCAGTCCATCCTCCAAATACAAAAAATGTATGAAAACATCCATTTTCATTGAGTTGGCCCCCTGTGATGTAATAGTGTTAAATAGTTACCTTTTCCCGTGGAATAGTTTGTGAACTATTCCACGGGAAAAGGTAACTATTCCACAGTTGAAGGTAAATGTAAAGACTGGTGAACATAGCTTAGCACGCAGTCAAAAATATATCCTCATTAAATACTAATGTCCATACACCTCATCACTGTAAATTTCAGTATCAGAAACACATATAATAGGAATTAGAAACGACCAGCAAATGTATCACTATGTGAATATAGGATGCATATTATTTCTTTCATTCCTGCATATTTAATCGATATTGATTGAAAGACTTTTTTTTGCATCATTAGCAATGTCAATAAAGCTAGAGCGCATCATGAAATTGGCCTCCCTCCAATTGGTATTCATATTGACTATGAATGCCAACTGAGAGCCAATGCTTATATTAATATTTACAACCTGAACTCACTCAAGGTTATCTGTATTTTACACAATATCATAAGCCACCTATATTTCAAATTATTTTGTAAATGTTGAAAATATCAAAATACATTTTAATTTGCATGTATACTTTTCAAGCCATCATTAGGTAATAGAAGCTTTTTTTAGGTATTTTTATTTCAACATAAGTATGTTAATTTAACACTGTTTGTGTCCGTTTTTATCATAATGATGGAATTCAGTCTGTTTTATGAAAATTAGATCGTGGTTTTAATCTAAGAAGCATGCATAATTATGGGGAATAAACACAAAGAGTAAATTCTGCAATCATAATTTGAATAATAATAAGGTATCAACCATGAAACAGTGTCTCATTAAATTCAGTGATTTCATTCTGATGTACTGAAAATACAGTTTCAGTGTTTTTTTTATTCATATATGATTTTCATATGTATTTGAGGAAAAGGCAAAAAAGATGATTTCAAGGCCATTACATTAATCATAGAAATGATCATGCCGCACAAGTATATATGGATTTCATGATTTTAGTGACACCTCCAAAGTTGAATCTTTGTTAAGCTAGCGAGATGCAAACAACATATTTCATTTTGAACATTAGTTTACATAAATGTTAGAAGAAATGAAATTGTAAACCATAATTTGACTTCATGGTCTGAATGTATGTACTTGTTTCACTTATAACCATAGATGTAAATGTAATATTTTTTGCAATACTGCCACAAATGCTAATATAATTCAAAATGATTTTTAGTTTTAATTTATGTCGATTATATGACATTACAATGGTGTAAGATACACCATTCTGTTTTTACAATTATCATTTTAGTAAAAAAAATAATTTTCTAATGATAAATATATGACTAATTCATAATAAAAACATTAAGCTGTTAGGCAGATTTCTATTCCCCAGAAAACAGATACTGTGTGTTATATGAAAATTAAGCTTAATTCAAAGCTTTGTGTATCTATCAGCAGTCAAATGTCTTGTGACCGACTTTGATATAGATTATTTCAACAATATTCAACTGATCACAGAAAAACCATATATATGTGTTTATTTGACATTTTTCTTTATCAAAATTCTTATAAATAAAAGAAAAGATTTTAAAATAAAGAAAGCAAAAGTCTTATATTCATTAAAAAAAGTTTTTTGTACTACACTCTTGTGTTGCTCACTTATGTATGCAAGTAAAACCATGCACACATAATGGCAGCCTTATATTGTCTTGAACCTCAGGTCTGTTTTCAAAAGCATTATTTAAAGTACACGGAAAGAAAGTTTGATTAATTTACTTTTTTTAATTATAACTTTTAGGTCTATAAGACTTAGATAGCAAGATCAGTAACAGAGATTATGTGTTTACGTTAGATGGGGGAGTCACCAGTGTGTATAGATTGTGTGGACAGCAGTCAGCTGGAAGGTAAGGTATTATACACATGCAGGCACAGAGGAGGGGGGGGGGATTGAGATGTAGTACACAGTATAGATCAACAGCATTTAAATTAGAGGAGAGGGGTGAGATGTAGTACACAGTATAGGTCAACGGCATTTAAATTAGCTGGTCAACGGCATTTAAATTAGCGTGTCATAGGTCAACGGCATTTAAATTACTGAGTTGAAAGGTTACTGAAAGTAGTGCCTATGACTCAAGCCATACAAAGTATGGCTTAAGTCAAAAAACGCTTTCTTAACCTAAAACAGTTTATGAAGTGGTGCAAAATGAAACATCATGTATAAATATCTATGTAGTTAATGAACTGATGCGGAAGTTGCAAGTCTGTAGCCTTTCCCGTGACACATTGCTCTTTGTGGAGGTGTCATTCACTTCGAAGCAATTTTAAAACTACTAACTTTCAAATAGAGATTGTTGTATTATTGCTTTAAAAGGTGTAATATGTTGATTTTAACAATGTTTTAAATATCATTTGACACGTAATCTGTACAATACATATTGACTGGATGTAAATATATCCATGAATTAAATAATAATAATAAAAAGCCTTACTTGGTTATGGGTGTTTCACTGTGTGTAAGACAGGGATTATCTGCCCGAACGCAAACACACAGAGGCTATGATGTTTTGGAATACATATTTATATATTTAGTTCTGATCACAACAGTTTATATAAAGACTTAAAAACATGAACAAAAATATAATTCTTTATCAGTATAATTAAAACCCGACTCTAACATCTGTTTTTGCATCAACTGCAGTTTAAAATTTTGTCTTTCCTTGGTATGTGATATTATTATCTTCTTATATATGACATATTGATTTGGCAAATGAATTTTAATATCTCGAAGTCTAGTAGAAATTTGTATCACGTCATTCTTTTTTACCTTTATATTTAGTTATTAAGAGCAAGGAAACTCGTTGTTGGTACACCTGAAAAAAGGATCCCGTAAACCCGATTTACCCAACGTGTAAACCAACGTTCTTTCGTGACCACTAAATCTCGATTTCTAATGCAACAAGTTTAACAAGATTCAATTTCACGGGTTCAATAATTTGTAATCCTTCAAAATAAATTGGTTTATATCAATAAGTGGAGATAAACGTCCGGAAAATTACTTGGATCGCGAAATTTGCGAAAGTAAATCTACGCGAAAGAGAGTTGGTTCACAGTAAATTAAAAAACAAATATTCAGAATATGGAAACAATGGAATATGTTAACGTTATTCGGATAGGAGCTTAGGCCTTTTTGAAAATAATTATATTTTTCATACACCAAGATCCCAGTTGTTATTACACTATTTCCAATGAATACGTACCGTAATGAATACAATAGACAAGCCATATACCTGGTAACTGTCACTGAAAATCATTTGTTATTGCTACAAAGAAAAAATCATTTTATCTTAATTGGAAGCATGTCATAATTTCCTGGAATAGACGATTTCTCTTTGGAGTGTAACCTATCATAAGTATTGTCTCTGGTTGTATCGTAAGGTTGTTCGCCAAATTCAGACTATCGTATGTCTCTGGTGTGTCTGTCTGTGTGTGTATTTACTGGTGGTCCACAATGGTCGGATCTGTCAATATCGTCTTTGAATGTTTGATAATAAGTAAATAATATGATTGATATTCTTGTGTTGTTTGTGGGAACGTGAATCTTCTATTTTATCTTTTTGAGAAAATCTCAGACATTGGCAATTTCTATCACCATATATATGGTTTATGTCTTGTCCTATATAAGCAAATACAAGTTATAACTCAGTATATGATAATATATGTAGAGATCAATCAGATGTTAGTGTTATAGACATTATATAGTAATCCCTGTGGTTTCGCTTTGATATCGTATGCAATTTATTTTGAAAAATATTTACGGGATATGATCTGCAGTCTTAAGAAAGTGGAATAGCTTGAATAGGATATAATCTAGTGTAGCCGGATGTAGACCATATTGAACCGTCACGTGTATGTATATATAGTGTCGTACAAAAGAAAGTGTTATTTATAGATATACCTGTGTTAACATACTTTGTTAGTAAACGCACATATTGGACCCGGTGTCATATAAGATAAATATCCCCGAATGATATATAGCAAATGATACTGTGAGTATCCATCCAACATCTGTACTAAGGTGCTGGAAAAGGGTTTTATCTCTAAGAAAGCAAAACGCAAAAAAACTTTTGTATTGGTAAGAAAATATAAAGTTATATGTGCCTGCATGGTTGGTATTCAGGAAGCATCTTGTATTTATAAAAAAAATGTCAAATTTTGGTGCGGAATTCAATACAAGATAGCACACCACCTGAAAGTAAAATCATTTGGTTCTGGGGTTTCTATAGTATGCAAGTTAATTTTGTATCCGGGTATATAACTTATGAGGGTTAAATCTTTCATGACACCGGTTCATTTCACAATGGGAGAATGGAATGCGTATAAAAATATCCAGTTCTCATATTGTATGGAGAACGACTTACTCTTTTTTGTACAGTGTAGTTATATCAGACGGTGACATATTTTGATCTGCTGATTTAATTCTGAATATTACCAGGCTATGTAGAACACGATCAGCCTATATCTGTGGGTTGAGGGACAGGCAACTTCGCTAGCCAAGGGTATAAGCCGATACTCTGCTGATTTAATTCTGAATATTACCAGGCTATGTAGAAACACGATCAGCCTATATCTGTGGGTTGAGGGACAGGCAACTTCGCTAGCCAAGGGTATACGCCGATACTCTACTTTTAAAGAGAATCGGACTTAATACCCTTGGCTAGCGAAGTTGAGGGACAGGGGAATTTATGAAAGGTAAGGAAAATCTCAACTTCGCTAGCCAAGGGTATTAAGTCCGATTCTCTTCCTACTACAGAGAAGCGGACTAATACCCTTGGCTAGCGAAGTTGGGAAAATCTCTATACTCGGAAGAAAAGAAGTTATATCGTACCACACTATGTTTGAAACGAATGAAATATCTAGAAATAACATTTATATAGGTATTTTCTCATATCCACGTCTAATACTGGTTGTGTCGCCCGAGGTTGTACGTATATTACATATGGCTACCCATGCAACACAGCCTCGTGACGTCACAGGGTTAATAAACTTTATTTACTTTAAATAGGTGTAGATACATAAAGATAAATATTTGGAAACCTCAAATAGCATAATCATTTATTACCGAATCTAAATTAGCAGCACAATAATAGATGAAGCTACATGAAGATAAAGATATGGAAATTAAAGTTTTTAAAGCACTATGCTATTGATAACTGACAAATGTGTACTTAAACGCCTACTACCTTTCCGAAACGACATTTTATTTTTGAAAATGGGAATGTAAAACGAGATTGATGATTTTGTAGAATCGCAAATTTATTAGCTTACCGTTAATACTACATTTAAAATCTTTAAATGATTTAATTAAAATATAATAAATCTAAGTTTTCATAACACGGGTCGTCTTGTGTTTCCCACAGTCGTCCTTAATACCCCGCATTTGTTGATTATCACTGCGCCAGATCAGACGGCAAAACAGCAAAATAATCTGCACTGTTAACATCGATTACACAAGCATTTGTTTGGTATTGTAACTTCATCTTAGGACATCAATATATATTTTCTTATGTTATTATAATTGTTTTAAGAAGTATAAAGAAGTTAGAAAGTTTTGTTTCGGAATAGTAGTAGTCCTTTTTATTATTCACATGGTCAACGTAATTGATAATTTAATTACACATCTACTTTGCAAAACACTAGTACTTAAAGTGGTGACGGAAAAGCCATTTTAAACTGTAATTTGTTTAATTGTATTCCGTATATATAATTGAAACACACACCTGTAATGCATAGCCATATATGTTATAAGTTCTGTTCATGATTTGCAATGGGATCGACATGTAAAATTGATAATGGAATTTGTGAAAAACCATTTTAATATAATTATTCTACTTCCATGAATGTTTCCAATACAATTATATGGGATGTATTCCCATTTTCAAATAAAATAAACATTTAATAAATGTATAAGTGTTTTGTGTTAGACATATCTTAAA
Source organism: Argopecten irradians (assembly GCF_041381155.1). Taxonomy (NCBI): domain Eukaryota; kingdom Metazoa; phylum Mollusca; class Bivalvia; order Pectinida; family Pectinidae; genus Argopecten; species Argopecten irradians. The sequence continues at coordinate 18,174 of NW_027188126.1, forward strand.
TTGTAATTATTTACACCGTTATACCATGGGCGAATTGTTAATGATACGTTGTAATAAGATATTGTTTGACTATATTTACAGAATATTAATAGCAAAGATGGCTGGTCAGAATGAGATTGATGAGTACAAGAAATCCTGGATACTTTACCATGTTATGAATAATTGGATTGGCAGCGAGGAATTAATGGAAATCAGAAGAAAAGGGGTCATTTTAAAAGATTTAGGAATAAACACAGAAAAACAACTCTCTTTTTGTATGTTTAGTACAGGAAGTACGAGTGAAGGAATTTCTATGAAAGGTTCGGACAGCGACGTCATGACAATTTTAAAAGATGTCGTAGTATTGTGTCGGGACCAGAGGGATAATACATACATGTCAAACAACCGAGATGATATGTCAGTACTACGGGCTAAACATACTGATAGTAGACCTGGTTACGTGGCACTGAAACTTGTTTACCTGGGCCGTGGTTGTCCATCAGAGTTGATTAAGTCTATTGTACCAGTACACGATCAATTCTTCATATCCAGTGAAGAATATAGACGGGCATATACTGACATAATCAAACGTTTGTCAAAAGCAGATTTCAAAATGCATGGACCTGCATCAACTTTCACGGGGGAAAAAAGAAAGTTTGCAAACGAAGTTGATTGTGTACAAGCATTCAGATATCCTTATTGGCCAAAGGAGGCATTAGAGTGGGTAATCAGACCACGCCCCAATGGATGGCCAAATGAAGCATTGAGAGAAGAGATAGTAAATGATGGCTGTTATCTAGTCCCTGTTGGAGATAAAACATCCGCATACACATTTCTTCAATGGAGGATTTCGTTAGCAACAGCTGAAAGGAAGCTCGTTTACTCTCTAACTCACGTACAGTTTTTGGTATATTGTCTTCTTAAGTACTTCCTCAAACAGATATCTGATATTTTAAGCCAGTTATTGGGAGATACGGATATACTGTCATCCTATATCATGAAAACAGTTATATTCTATGCTGTGGAAAAAAACGCCAGATACCTTGTGGCAGGAGAAACACACATTTCTTTGTTTCATGCTGTGTTTAAACATTTTGATTACTTGGGTAAAGGCTGGATATTGTCCAAATTACTTCATCCGAAATAACAACATGTTCCTTGGTAAAGTCTATGGTGAAAATCAACAAAAACTCCTATGCTTTCTGATTGATCTCCATGATATGAAATGGGGATGTCTTTCTGTTGGAACATTCATAGAACCAACTATAGGATATTGTGTGGGAAGGGCGATTAGTGGATATTGGAAAAATCTACAAAAACTACCCTCAAAGTTAGAGAGAAAGCAAGATATGGAGATATTGAATGCTACGAAGCAATGTGCAGCCGTAAGTGTCTTGGATACACTTCCAGATTCATTGACACTCATGTGTAAGTCAACGTCGGACTTGGATGAATTCATCTATTACATTCTTACCATAAACGGACTTTCAAATGCAGCACAAGATGAATTTGATGGGTACATGTCTCACAGAAAAAACAAGGAGAAATACAAATCTTTAAGGAAACGCATGGTATTACTCGCACCAAATGCTTCGGTTTGTTCAAGTCCAGGAAAACTAGAACTAGCATCATTTTACTACCAGACCGGGAACTACAGGAACACATTATGTATGTGTGGTCATATGACCTCATCATTTAAACTGTACGCTTATGCAGCTATCAATGAACAGAAGAAGTATGAACACATGTATTGTTGTCATGGTTACACCATACTCAAGAAATACCAGGAGGCATTTGCATCGCCATTATATGTGCTTCAAAAGTATTCACGCTTCCATCCGCTCAAATTGCTTCAAATCACAAAATTATTACGCGGATGTTTTCTTCTTATTCCTCCACTCCCATACGCTTTGTTCCTGACCTTCCTTTGTTACCATGAAATTGGAGACACCAAAAGACGTGACGCGGCGTTGGTTGACCTCCGGTCTGTCAAGTATGACGAGAACCAAGGAGGCGATGAGTACTGGGTAGTCCATAATATGTTGGGGATCTGTTACGAAATAGTCGGGGACAACCAAAGGGCACTCAGAGAATACAGAGAATTTCTTACTGTCGAGACTTTTGACCAATATTGTAATCCTGCCAAAGAAATGATAAAACGTTTACAGCAATCTCCATACTGACAACTACATATTATCTAAATTGGAAGTAGGTCATAATTTCCTGGAAAAGACGGTTTCTCTTTGGAGTGTAACCTATCATACGTATTGTCTCTGGTTGTATCGTAAGGTTGTTCGCCAATAACACTATTGTCTGTAGTATGAGAATTCAGACTATCGTATGTCTCTGGCGTGTCTGTCTGTGTGTCTGTAATTCCTGGTGGTGGTCGACAATGGTCGTATCTGTCAAAGTCATTTCGAATTGTTTGATAATTTTCCGATGATTCGTTCCGCCTGACAGAGTTCTCCTCCAGATCATTGATGTCAGTGTAGTCATGGTTTTCAGTAGTAACATGTGTTGTCTGTGAAACAGGAAATAAAATACAAGTTATAGCACTCGCTTTGCACTTTATCTGTAGTTATTCCGTCTTTGCATATTACAGGGTTAACTCCCTTGGGGTAGGTATCCATTGTGACGTTATTATTTTGTGAGCGAAACTCCCATCATTTTCTCTGAAACGGTGTGACGTTATACTCGCATATATACATGACGTCACAATCAATACCTATCAATCAGGGCAGATAACTCTGTAATATCCAGATACGGATTACCTTGTCACAATTTTCCAAAGGAAACATAATTTACAATGCGTATAGACATAACAATCATATTTGCTATCATATATTATGCTTTGGTAATGATTTGAATTTAATCATATGAAGAACAAAAAAGATTCAGTTATGCCTCGTTCATGATATACTAGTATACATATATTGACATTGCTTTAAAAATATCGTTTATACTGATTCTATAATTACATAATACTCCATATCGTATTTATGTGGCTTACATTTTCATTATCCTTGAATAAATTTTGATTCATTTTCACTTTTTACTGTTTTTCTTTTATTTACTTATGCTACCTTTATATCTGCATTATTTCATTTAAAGAAGTTAGATTTTAAAAAATCAACGTGCCTAATGATTTATGTATTTTTTTTACCAAACGTTATCTTATTTGTATGACCTAATTTAAATTGTCTCACTCTCCCACATAGCTTACCTTATTATTGCCATTTTTATTGTCTTTGTTAAGGCGTTTTGACCTGTAACAGTATACAAGAGATCCCAGAGGGATCTTGGCGCCCACCTAAGAACGATCTTTGTCTGACAAAGGAAAGAGGGATCTTTTCTCTGCTTTTCAAGCTTTTACTACATATTACTACACATGGAGTTTCAGAAAGATCCTTTGACTGCTTTCTGAGATATATAACAGTAACAAACTTCAATTATCAAAATCCTAGATGGCTACCTGTCGGCCATCTTGTTCACCGATCGGTCCTAAAATGCAACCTGCACATACAATTTGAGACAGATCCCTTCAGTACATTCTTAGACATAGCGGAAAAAAAATTCAAACCAGGGACCTAGGGGAACCTGCACATGAAATTTGAGACAGATCCCTTCAGTACTTTCTAAGAAATAGTGGTAACAAGCTTCAACTATCAAAATCCAAGATGGCGTCCTGTCGGCCATCTTGTTCACCGATCGGTCTGAAAATGCAATATGCACAACTAAACCCCTAGGGGAACCTGCACATGCAATTTGATACAGATCCCTTGAGTACTTTCTGAGAAATAGTGGTAACAAGCTTTAACTATCAAAATCCAAGATGACGGCCTGTCGGCCATCTTGTTCATCGATCGGTCCCAAAATGCAATTTGTACAACTAGGCCCCTAGGGAAACCAGCACATGCAATTTTAGACAGATCCCTTCAGTACTTTCTGAGAAATAGCGGTAACAAACTTCAATTGTCAAAATCCAAGATGGCGGCCTGTCGGCCATCTCGTTAACCGATTGGTCCCAAAATGCAATATGCACAACTACGCCCCTAGGGGAACTTCCATGTAAAATTTGAGAAAGATCCCTTCAGTACATTCTGAGAAATAGCGGTAACAAACTTTAACTATCAAAATCCAAGATGGCTGCCTGGCGGCCATTTTGTTGACCGATTGGCCTGAAAATACAATATGCACAACTAAATTACATATGAAATTTGAGAAACATCCCTTCAGTACTTATAAAAATAGCGGTAACAAGAATTGTTAACGGACGGAAGGACGGACGGACGGACAAAAAGCGATTTGAATAGCCCACCATCTGTTGCTGGTGGGCTAAAAATGCTATATAATATCAAAATGTTAGTAACGTTACAATGAAGACACTATTTTATTTATGACATACATAACTACTAAAACGTAAATTCTTTAGTCTGTTAAAATACTTTCCTCTATAGAAGGTTTCAACTGTAGATGTACCGTAATGTTCACTGTGACTACGTCTAGAATACTACAACATTACATGTTGTTGTTGTTAAATTCTGTTTGATAACCATTGTGCACACCGATTCCAACATCGAAGGATGATGACGTCAGTCATATGATTTAGTGATTATCATACTAGCAACTCCACGTCATAATTATATTGATGTCAGGGTGGCAAAATATCAGAATGATGTCACAGTCACAGTGATGTAAGAGTCATCATATATATGGACAATGTCGTGGTTATGATTTCATTGCAACATATTTATCATGTACTCAGATGAAATCTGACGCTATGTGTTAGCTTTATCAAAAGACTGATTTTCATTATACCATGTTGATGAAGATCTGATGGCACTCGGTGAGAGTTTATGCCTCAATAATTGCCATACAAAAGTAGTTGTCAGTCAAATAGAAACCATCTCTCAGGTACGCTCAGTTGCCATGACACCGACTATTGTGGCTTTGTCGTCGTGTCAATACTACTAGTAAATGCCGACACAGGACCATTATAGCTTCTACGTAAGTAAATCAAATTTGAGTTTCATAATTTGCAACGCTGAAATTTAATTTACTGACGTCAAGGATTATAAGTCATGAACGTCCTTGCTTACGTAAAGGTCATCTGAGCATGACCTCTGAATGGCCATTGGCCATCGTCAAATCCTCATCAACCAAGTATATATTGGTATAGAATAAAGATATGCACTAGTATCTTAATTATGTTGGTCATGGTTATTTATACTATATCGATATATTAATAAAATAAACTGATAAATAAGTATACTGATATTGCGAAGTAGACGTACTTTTTGCGATGAATGTACAGCACCAACAGAATTACAATTACAATGGCTATAGCACCTATTCCCACTGCTAGTCCCACTGCTAGGGCAGTTTGGTCATCACTGCTATTGCCTGGTGTCTGGACAGGAGAGGCTGAAGGTGTTGTGGTAGGGTTGTCGACTGAGACAGATACTGGATTCTCCGGTGTTGAACTTAGAATTTCGTCAGACATATTGTCTGTAAAAATAAGCATTACCTGGATAAACCCTGTAATATATAAACTTAATAGCAATATCTACAAATTGAATGTAAACGTAAATGGCGATTATTAACTTATCCAACAATATGCAACCTCAATATCAATATAATACAATGTATGATATAATATGCCTAAATATTGTCTAAACAGCAATATTCTTCAGTATATAACTAAATTAGCAATATCCTAATAGTCTGAACTCACTATTATTGGCCATTTCATACAATATGAATCCAACAAAAGAGGAAAAAATAAACGATGCAATCAAGAGATATATAATATGAATCCCAATACCAGTATCCAGTACTTTGAATAACGTTATACCGATATCCTACTTTTTTAAGCCAAAATACAGACACCCTTCTCTTTATAAGCTTAATATCGAAATGTAACGTATAACCAAGCCATAGCAAAACTCTTCTAAAAAATAAGTAGAAAAGAATTCCAGATCACCAGTAAATACAAGCTTGATTTTTTTTTTAAATTTTGATTAATATTGTTATCAAAGTGCATTAATTAACATCTTTTAAAAGAATTCATGCTACAAATACTTATTACTCATCAATTCTGAATATTTAGTTTCGATTGACACTTTCTCATTGAATCTCGCTTTAACACCATATTGCTTATTCAAATATAATCTGTAAAATATTAAATTAGATGGGCAATGTAATAATTAGTTTCAAAATGTGAGGTCAATAACTTAATATTTTGACCTCTATTTGGGAATGTTACTTCTCTCTATTTACCTTCATCTGTACATGCCTTGAATGTAGCAGCACACCCTTCACGTACGTAAATAAAACTGTCATTATGACCATAATCATGTCCAGGAGTACAGCTTACTGACGGTGCCACTGTATCATTTTTAATGCTTAAACACTTGATTGGCCGAATGTATTCTTCGACTGGACATGATTGATCTTGGAATACAACACGATCAAATAAGCTATGGCATTCAACTTCATCACATGTTAGTGAATCTGTAACAGAATGTAAAAGGTGGTAAGACATTGTCCATTAAAAAACCCATTTAACGTGATGTTACCCTAATTGGAACAAAACCATTGCTGAATGGGATGATTATACGGTGGCCCATATACGCCTTGTCAATATACACTTAAGCAACATAGTTTTTGACAGTAGTTTCACACAAAAACGTTGGCAGCAACCACAAAAGCAGTCGTTTTTTGTCAAGTGTTGCATTTCGTCAACGCTGTTGCGGCCCTATACGCCTGTCACTTTTCTAACGTTGCTTTGGTGTAATTAACATTCCTTCTTGATAACACTCGGCAGTCTGATGGTACACAGGTGGTATTAAACGATAAGCAGGTAACCTCCTTTCCCTTACCCCCAATATCCCCTTGCCCCATAATTGATTAGTGTGGTTCAAGTCAGACTCAAATCAGTAAAATAATTTACAGTTTATTTACATATTATATACAAAGTCACTTACAATGAGATCGACAAAACATATCAGCTCAAACATTGTGTTCTCCATAAAAACGACCTGAACTGTGTAACCAAACGTCTCTCTAATTATCAAGACAATAGATCGCATTAATCTTGCTTACCTAGCCTACTAGAATCACACTCTCCCCACACCTTACTGTTGACAGATCCATGCCAGCACTGATACAGAACTTGGTTAGCCGGGAATATAATCAGATAAAACAATACACTTAAAACTTATTAATTTCAATTTTATACACGGTCACTCTCTCACATTAGATTAAATATTGTTTCCGTGCTTTGAGTGCCATTTCATTTTTTTCTTAAAAAATGCTTCTTCTTTGTAATCTTTCTAAACCCATAAAAAGGAATGTTAAGTATCCCAAAGCAACGTTAGCAAAAGTGACGGGCGTATACGGGCCAACACAGCGTTGACAAAATAAACTAAAAGCAAAGAAAAATTTGACAAAAAAGAATTTTACAACACTTGAAAATCGACAGCTTTTGTGTTTGCTGACAACGTTTTTGTGAGAAACTACTGTCAAAACTATTTTGCTTTAGTGTATATTGACAAGGCATATATGGACCATATGTGACTTATATAAATGAAAAATAAATGTTTGAACTTTCCTTAAATGAATCAAAACATTTCTTATTACGTCTGGATATTTATTAATCTAACCTTAGTTAGGAGATGTTCCATTTTGGTTACTCAAACCTGCTGAAACACAGGGTTGGACGAGTGTCAATGTATGCACTACTGACAAGTCAACAATCATGAAAATAAAACTGAAGACATTTATTTGTGGAATATTAATAGAAAAATCTGGATTCAAACACTCGGTATAAATTTAAGCATCTATCATAAGAATCAGATAAATGGCGAGAAAAGGTGTGATAGTTCGCTTGATATCTGTAGATGTAGATATAACTGTACATATTACAATTACAATGTATGCCTTTACCTCTATCTGGGAGTCTAAAATATCACAGGTAAGGTATTTTTTAACATTTCAAATCTTATTATTGATTTTCATAGAATATACAGTACATTTACATTGGATGTACAATGTACCTTACTTACCTAGCTGTCTAGCTACACTCGTAAAAATGACAATACAACCACAATAATACCGATTTCATACCTTCTTGAAAGATGATAATATATATTTTTAAAATTAATGTCTATTTCTGTAATGCTTCAAGACTACATTATATTGATACATATATTTTAAAACAGTTCTTACCGTCATCTTCACATAGTTTGTAATATATCTCACCCATACTGAAACACAATAAGTCGATACTTTGTATCACCTGATAGAGTGAGCCAGGGGAAACCCTAATACACCACCTGACTTACTCAGTCATGTGTATCACGACGTAATTCATCCGAATTACAAAATGATGATACAGTCTAAGGTTTATGATCCTTTAAATCGTTCGATAACATTTTCGAACAAACACCTGGCATCAAGGTCCTGGAAATGTACTGCAAATTTTCCGAATTAACATGGCTGGCTACTTACCTATATGGTCCGTATCCCCACAAAGGCAAACTTTACACAAAAATATGTAGTTAAATACATATACTAAATTATAGAACATTAGCTGAAAAAGCGTTTCCACTTTATCAAGAGTGCTATTTTATCTAAAATTAAGAATTGAGATCGATATAATAATTGACTTTAAAGTAGATGTTGTACGTAGAGAATTAACAAACAACAGCGATAAAAGATCTGTAAATCGTGTCACTATCGGTACTGATCTCAATAATTGCAGTTGAAAATTAAATTTCACAAGGATTCACGTAGTTTCTTCCTTTTAGATTTCTGTTGTAATGTGAAAAATCTTTAGAAGTTGACAAAAATATACATTTACCTTGAAATACAACAACTAAATTATTATATAAATGAAAAATGTTCTGAGGTAATTTGATAGATTAAACTATTCTTATCCTGATGATTTTCAATTAAGGTTAATAACAACACTAATTTGTCTGTCCCTATGCCGACCAGCTTTGACTAATTTTCTTGATAATCATTAAGGTAATGACTATACCCAGTGGCTCAGTGCATGGTTACTGCCCAGATTCCAAAATGACTTTTGACCTGGGTTCGAGGGGTCGAAGATTTGAATATCTTTTTATGGGGTTATCCTCATATCCTTTAAAACTCGAGGGATCATTGTGGTGGAGCTTGAAGTTTTGTGGTAGATACGTGATTCCAGTAATATTGAAAACATATTGTTTATATCTGTGGTTCCAAAGCAACAAAGGAAACATATACTGTGTTTCTACCCATTGATTATTTAAAACCGTATAGCCGATTTTTTCTTCTTCAAAATTTCGCGGTACACTTATTACATAACTATTATGTATTAATTAAGACCAACTGCAAGATTTTAATCAGTTGAAATTCATCTACCTTTCCGAAACAAAACTAGAACACCAAACAGATTTTCTGCACAATCTAAGTAAACAATGAAGATTCGTTTCGCTGAATTGCCGTCTGGTGTTGGAATTATAATCAAGTAAACCGCAGTAATAATAAAATATTATACTACCCGCATTATGAAAATTGGCATTTGGTTTTAATTATATGGTTAGATTAATTAGATAATGTAGTATAAAAGGTAATTAGCAAATAACTTTTGCGACTTTACAAAATAATCAATCTCGTTTTATATTCCTGTTTTAAAAATCAAAAGTGGTTTCGGAAAGGTACAAATAGAAAGAAACATTCCTATCTTTATTGCCTTCTATGTCTGTCCATTGAATAGTCATAAATACTTCATAACTTTCTAAACGTATAACTTATTTATACATCAACGTAAAATGAAACATCATATCATATACTTTCATCTTTGAGATATAAAGATATGAAATTAATTTCCTATTTAAGAAAAAAACCAAGACAAAACCTATCCACCCGTATATTTTCCCATTACTGTTCCGATGCGGAAGTTTCACAAGCTTATAGCAGTTCTCACGACTCAGTGCCCTTTCGGGTTGTCTGATTCAGTCTAAAGCAATTTCAGAATCTATAAAAACTTGAAATAGGTTTAAGATATTGTAATTGGTCCTGTAAACGCTGTTATTATCGATATAAACACAGTTTTATGAGTCATTTGATACTTTATTTGTACGACGTGTGTAGGTTATCCCCTTATATATATATATATATTAAGTACGTGAGTAAATTGAAATACAACAAAAAAGAAACCTTCTTAAAACCGAACCATTCCTGAAACCGAAAATGCTGTAACGGAATTCTAGTGCAGTGAGCCACATTCCAGTTTAAAGTTCAAAGGAAACGTCTCGACACGATACAGCGGAAATACCAGTGTTAGATGCATGTAAAATGAAAATAGGAAAATTTGAGGGAGTTTTATAAATGTATCACATAGACGCTGATGAGGAAATAAAGTTTTTGATATTTGGAATGTATTTCTAAACATTGATATTGTTGAGTATTCCGGTATTGCCTATGGATTCATCAATATTATCTATTAAAAATTGATATGTGGTTTATGCGACATGACACTGTTATATAACATTGACTTCAAAAATAACTATGAATTGTCATAGAATGAAAAAAATTGTTTTATTATTAACAGTTAAGTGTAAATGAGATAAATTCGATGTATGCCAAGGTCCCTTTACGGTCATTTGTCACTTTAAGATAGTGACCAGCTAGAAAAGAAAAAGAAATAAAATATGATATTGCAGTGAAGGATTTTAAGATTTTCCCATCCTCGATATTCCAGGGGTTCCGATCACTTACGATCTCTACACCCCTGGACTATCTCATAGTAAAACTGGAGGCAACAGAATAGAATAGGTAATTTATTAGTCATTTGATTTTGAAAGTGACCAGCTAGAAAAGAAAAAAATGATATTGGAGAGTAGGATTTTAGATTTTACCGTTTTTTAAAAAAAATAAAGTTTCTTGTATTTTTCGATATTTCGATAAAACTGATGAAGACAGTTGACATAATTTTGATTACTTAAAGGTTATATCATCCTCGATATTCCAGTGGTTACCATCATTGTCTTCAAATCCACTCCTGGGTTATGTCATAGCTAAACTGACTGTGTTCAGTTTGGTCCTTTGGCGTATAGAAATAGAATCAAATAACAGTGCACTGTGGTTGACTGTGTGGCTTTTAAGTTGGACGTCGCTGTCTCTGTAATCTTCAAAGGAAGTCTCTGCAGGCCTGTGATTGGTCAGTTGTTTTCTCCTAAACTGCATCCAGTTTTTAAAGGACAGTGCAAGTAATCTTGGAGTATCGAGGATGAGGCTATTCTTGCATAGGGAATACATACACAGACCTGCTTAGCGGTTTATTTAGAGTACACTCAGATTTTTGTGCTATATTTCCATAACATAAAAAATTTAGTGAAGTTTATCCTTAAATAAAAAAACACACACACTTTTTGTCTCTCCACTGTTATCATATATTATGCAGGAAATCTTGCATATGTTTGGTGTTGTAACCTCATCTTAGGCCCTCGATATATATTTTCTGATGTAATTAATGTTTTCAAAAACCTTTATGTTTTGCTCTTGAAAGGTAGTGGGCCTTTAATATTTAGTTGGTACACCCGAAAAAAGGATCACGTCAACCCGAGTTTCACGTTGCTCACAAACGTTTTATTTGTTTCTCGTAATCATACGAACTATCGAAATGGTTATTTTCCAGAGTAATCCTCTATTTAATTAATATACATAATATACTGTAAACCAACATTCATTCATGAGCTGTACAGGTCACCATCATTTAGCAAAATATATTAAGTTTTCACGATCATATAACTCATTGACAACATACAAAAAATCGTTGAAAGGAAAAATATTATTATAGATTTTGGTATTTAAAATGATTGATGTTGAGGATTCAACCATTAACACTTTCTGCATCAGTAGAAAGCTTAGAGACGCTGAAACAGATGTAATCCACAGATGTGTATTAAAATGCACCAATATCCCAGTGAATTCCTATAATGAGTGCAATAGAGAAGCCCTTTACCTGGTAACATTTGGTACCGGGTATTGCTAGAAAATAAACATTCATTTTGTCTAAATAGAAAGCACTTCGTAATATCCCGGAATCGACGATTTCTCTTTAGAGTGTAACCTATCGCACGTATTGTCTCTGGTTGTGTCGTAAGGTTGTTCGCCAATTACACTATTGTCTGTAGTATGAAAATTCAGACTTTCGTATGTCTCTGGCGTGTCTGTCTGTGTGTCTGTAATTACTGTTGGTGGTCGACAATGGTCGTATCTGTCAAACTCGTCTCCAATTGTTTGATAATTTCCCGATGATTCATTCCGCCTGACAGAGTTCTCCTCCAGATCGTTGATGTCAGTGTATTCATATTTATCAGTAGTAACATGTGTTGGCTGTGAAACAGGAAACAAATTACAAGTTATAGCACTCGCTTTGCACTTGATCTGTAGATATTCCGTCTTTGCATATTACAGAGTTAACTCCCTTGGAGTAGGTATCCATTATGACGTCATTATTTTGTGAGCGAAACTGATGCCGTTTTCTCCGAAAAGTCTGACGTTATGCTCGCATACATATGACGTCACAATCAATACCTACCAGTAAAGGCATATAACTCTGTAATTTCCAAATACGGATTAGCTTGCCAAAATTTTCCAAAGGAAACACAATTTACAATACGTGTTGATATAGCTATTTTTATTTCGTATCATATTTTATTTCCATACTTATGCTTGGGAAATGATCCAGAGCACAAAAGATTTAACTATGCCTGGTTCATGATAGATACATATTCTGATAATCATTCAACTTCATTAATTCGTTCTTAATGTTATTTTTTAAAAAGAATCGTCTAAAACTGATTCTATATTAACATAATATCATCTTGATTAGAGAAAATTTTGATGCATTGTCACTTTTTACTTTTTTTACTTATACTTTTCATTCTTTTGGTAAAGAAGACCTTATCTTTATCATTTCATTAGCATAAGTTAGATTTTAAAAAATCAATGTGCTCAATAATTTATCTAAAATTGTTCACCCAACGTTATCTTATTTGTATGACCTAATTATTTTTCCTCTCTCCCACATAACTTACATTATTAATGACATCTCCATTGTCTTTGTTAAGGTGTTTTGACCTGTAACAGTACACAGTGCTATATTATATCAAAATATTAGTAACTTTACAATGAGGACATTTTATAACATATCTATTAAAACGTAAATACTTTAGTCTGTTTAAATACTTTCCTCTATGGAAGGTTTCAACTGTTCATGTACAGTAATGTTCACTGTGACTACGTCCAGAATACTACAGCATTACATTTTTTAGTGATTATCATACTAGCAACTCCACGTCATAATTATATTGATGTCAGGGTGGCAAAATATCAGAATGTCACAGTGATGTAAGAGTCATCATATATATGGACAATGTCGTGGTTATGATTTCATTGCAACATATTTATCATGTACTCAGATGAAATCTGACGCTATGTGTTAGCTTTATCAAAAGACTGATTTTCATTATACCATGTTGATGAAGATCTGATGGCACTCGGTGAGAGTTTATGCCTCAATAATTGCCATACAAAAGTAGTTGTCAGTCAAATAGAAACCATCTCTCAGGTACGCTCAGTTGCCATGACACCGACTATTGTGGCTTTGTCGTCGTGTCAATACTACTAGTAAATGCCGACACAGGACCATTATAGCTTCTACGTAAGTAAATCAAATTTGAGTTTCATAATTTGCAACGCTGAAATTTAATTTACTGACGTCAAGGATTATAAGTCATGAACGTCCTTGCTTACGTAAAGGTCATCTGAGCATGACCTCTGAATGGCCATTGGCCATCGTCAAATCCTCATCAACCAAGTATATATTGGTATAGAATAAAGATATGCACTAGTATCTTAATTATGTTGGTCATGGTTATTTATACTATATCGATATATTAATAAAATAAACTGATAAATAAGTAAACTGATAATGCGAAGTAGACGTACTTTTTGCGGAGACTGTACAGTACCACCAGAATTATAATTATAATGGCTATAGCACCTATTCCCACTGCTAGTCCCACTGCTAGGATAGTTTTGTCATCACTGCTATTGCTGGTGTCTGGACAGGAGAGGCTGAAGGTGTTGTGGTAGGGTTGTCGACTGAAACAGATATTGGATTCTCCGGAGTTGAACTTAAAATTTCATCAGACATATTGTCTGTAAAAATAAGCACCTATATTCCCGAGGTGTTGAACCCTTCAATACTTGTTCGTACTGAATACTTTTTTTCTTTTCAATTTCCATTTTCACAATGGCTTAATCAATTTCAAGGCACAGACCCATTAAATTATGTCACTGAGTTTATATAATAATTATTTTTTTCTTTGTTTTCATACCAAATCTGGCTTTCTGATTGGCCAATAATGCTTTCGCATACCACTATGAAAAAAAATCAAGAACGCGGATTCACACAGTTTGAAAACAATTTTTTTTCATACCCCGATTAAATTAAAAAATAGTGACATCAATGCTTAAATGAAAAACAATATCTTTGAGTGTGTAACCTGAATATGTAAAATATAACGTAAATAGCAACTATCCTACTACTAAGTTTATTACCTGGATAGTCCCTGTAATATATAAACTTAAAAGCAATATCTACAATGTAAATGTAAATGGCAATTGTAAACTTATCTAATAATATGCAACCTTAATAGCAATATAATATAACACTATTTCATATGTGGATATGAAGGATAGGGATATTCTACCCGAGAGTCACAAAATGTTGTAAAAACCGAAGCTTGCCGAGGGTTTTGCAACATTTTGTGATCCCGAGGGTGGAATATCCATATCCTTCATATCCACTTATGAAAGAGTATTTTTCTTTCATACCTCGTCGTTTTATTGCAATTTTATAACTATAATATCCCGCCATTTTGAAATAAATTCGAAGATATCCACGACAGTCAATTTTCCATACATGAACAATTACGTGATATTTTCAACACAAATTCCGTTGTTTGCATCTTTTATAGTGAAACTAGTCATATTTGTGAAAAAATGTTAAAATTTTACCGAGGAAATAGAAATTTTGTTGACGCCGTGACGTCACGAGGCTTTATTGCATGGGTAGCCATGTAATACAGCCTTAGGCGACATGAGTGTATTACCTTAGACCAGCCATAATTACACCCGTAGGTATGAAAGGATACAATGTATGATATAATATGTCTAAATATTGTCAAAACAGCAATATCCTTCAGTATATCACCAAATTAGCAATATCCTGATAGTCTGAACTCACTAGTATTGGCCATTCCATACAATACATTCCAACAAAAGAGGAAAAAATAAACAATGCAATCAAGAGATATATAATATGAATCTTAATACCAGTATCCAGTACTTTGAATGACGTTATACCGATATCCTACTATTTTAAGCCAAAATACAGACACCCTTCTCTTTATAAGCTTAATATCGAAGTGTAACGTATAACCAAGCAATAAAACTCTTCTAAAATATAAGTAGAAAAGAATTCCGGATCACCAGTAAATACAAGCTTAACATTTTTTTAAATCTTGATTAATATTGTTATCAAAGTGCATTATTTAAACATCTTAAGAATTCATGCTACAAATACTTATTACCCATCAATTCTGAATATTTAGTCGATTGACACTTTCTCATTGAATCTCGCTTTAACACCATATTGCTTATTCAAATATAATCTGTAAAATATTAAATTAGATGGGCAATGTAATAATTAGTTTCAAAATGTGAGGTCAATAACTTAATATTTTGACCTCTATTTGGGAATGTTACTTCTCTCTATTTACCTTCATCTGTACATGCCTTGAATGTAGCAGCACATCCTTCACGTACGTAAATAAAACTGTCATTATGACCATAATCATGTCCAGGAGTACAGCTTCCTGACGGTGCCACTGTATCATTTTTAATGCTTAAACACTTGATTGGCCGAATGTATTCTTCGACTGGACATGATTGATCTTGGAATACAACACGATCAAATAAGCTATGGCATTCAACTTCATCACATGTTAGTGAATCTGTAACAGAATGTAAAAGGTGGTAAGACATTGCCCATTCAAGAAAAGCAGTTAACGTGATGTTACCCTAATTGGAACAAAACCATTGCTGAATGGGATAATTATGATATGTGACTTATATAAATGAAAAATGATGTTTGAACTTTCCTTAAACGAATTAAAGCATTTCTTATTATGTCTGGACATTCATTAATCTAACATTATTAAGGAGGTGTTCCATTTTGGTTACTCAAACCTGCTGAAACACAGGGTTGGACGGAGTATGCTTCAAAGCTCGCTATTTATAAATATATGCACTACTGACAAGTCAACAATCATGAAAATAAAACTGAAGACATCTATTTGTGGAATATTAATAGAAAAATCTGGATTCAAACACTCGGTAGAAATTTAAGCATCTATCATAAGAATCAGATAAATGGCGAGAAAAAGTTTGATAGTTCGCTTGTTATCTGTAGATGTAGATATAACTGTACATATTACAATTACAATGTATGCCTTTACCTGTATCTGGGGGTCTAACATATCACAGGTAAGGTATTTCAACTTTTCAAATCTTATTATTGATTTTCATAGAATATACAGTACATTTACATTGGATGTACAATGTATCTTACTTACCTAGCTGTCTAGCTACACTCGTAATAATGACAATACAACTACAATAATACCGATTTCATACCTTCTTGAAAGATAATATATATTCTTAAATCAATGTATATTTCTGTAAAGCTTCAAGACTACATTATATTGATACATATATTTTAAAATAGTTCTTACCGTCATCTTCACATAGTTTGTAATATATCTTACCCATACTGAAACACAACAAGTCGATAATTTGTGTCACCTGATAGAGTGAGCCAGGGGAAACCCTAATACACCACCTGACTTACTCAGTCATGTATATCTGATGGCCTTGAAGAACTAGAGCAATATGGGCGCCGTAACTCTTTACGTTTTCACAACGTGCCTCTCACCACGGATGATCTAGGTAAAACTGACTCTATTATTGTAAAGCTTGTTAATGAAAATCTTCACAATGAAGACGTCGCCATTACAATTGATGAAGAAGACATAAACAGATCCCACATCATCGGTAAAATCAACAAGGCAGGGAAAGCACAACTCATATGTAGATTTCGGAACTGGAAAATTAAGAACAAAATTTACAAAGCAAAATCTCTTCTTAAAAACAATGCAAATAAAATCTTCATCACTGAAGACCTTACAAAAGCCAGACAGGAGCTGATTCAGCACCTTTCCCAATCTCGGATGGACGGTAACGTCGTGTCATTCTGGTCTATGGACGGACGGATCTTCGTTAAGCGAAACACCAACAGCCCCAAAATTCTCATTCGATCTCATGAAGAAATAGACAAACTAAACACCTAGAGTTAAACTATCTACATAGTCATATGCATGTCATCACACTTGTTTTGTTTTTAGTGTAATCATGTATAATCATCATGGTATCATCAGATACATGTAGATATAAACTGTGTCATCTAATGGCAGATACATGTAAATATTAACTGTGTCATCTGATGGTAAGCCAATCTAATGTACACACAGACCTGTATACCGTGTCAACGATTATAAAAAGTCATAAGTATATAGATATGTATACAGTGTCGTCAATTATAAATGTAAATGTATATATATGTATACTGTGTCAACAATTATAAAGGTATCAGTATATAGATATGTATACCGTGTCGTAATTATAAAGGTATCAGTATATAGATATGTATACCGTGTCGTCAATTATAAAGGTATCAGTATATAGATATGTATACCGTGTCGTCAATTATAAAGGTATCAGTATATAGATATGTATACCGTGTCGTCAATTATAAAGGTATCAGTATATAGATATGTATAGCGTGTCGCCAAATTATAAAGTAATCAGTATATAGATATGTATACCGTGTCGTCAATTATATATATATATGTATAGCGTGTCGTAAATTATAAAAGGTATCAGTATATAGATATGTATACCGTGTCAACAATTATTAAGGTATCAGTAATATAGATATGTATACCGTGTCAACAATTATTAAGGTATCAATATATAGATATGTATACCGTGTCGTCAATTATAAAGTTATCAGTATATAGATATGTATACTGTGTCATCATTTATAAGGTATCATTATATATGTATAGATATGTTGACCGTGTCAACATCCACCAGGTATCAATATCTAGATATATATTAAGGATATGAATACAACAATTCTCAGACTCTCATTTTATAACCAGATTGTCAGTTAGTTTAATTTATTGTATAACTCCCCGTGTTTCAAATTTTCAGTCGAGTTAAATGTTTCTGTACATATTGTTTTCCTTCGGGAGTTTTATTTTATTCTCACCTGTTTGCTATGTTGTTTTTGTTTCTAATTCTAACACCTGTACCCAAGCATGTCTGATAGTAGTATATGTACTTGTAGTCCACAGGGATTGTCGCCCAATGTTTTTGTTTGTGTATCTTGATGTTCATTGATATATCTATGTATAGGGCGGCAATAGGGCTACACTATATCAAATGTTACTCTGTCCAAGCATACTCACACACTTTCTATAATATCCATGAGTACTTTTCTTTATTTAATATATATACATTGTTATCTTCAATAATGAAGGCTTATATCCTGACCTATGTCCTTATCACACTGCAGTCGGTATTACCTAGCACCAATTTAGTAATTATTCTTCTTCTTATTCTCTTTCTATGTAATGATATCGAAACAAATCCAGGTCCGGAAAGTAACAGGGAAATATCATTGTTTCACCTAAATAGCAGAAGCGTTCGAAACAAAATATCTTATGTAGAATGTTTAGCGCATGAATATCAAGTGATATCTATTACAGAAACTCATCTGGACGCAAACTATGAAACTTCAAATTTAACAATAGATGGGTTTCATGAACCCGTGAGACTAGACAGAAACAGCCACGGTGGCGGAGTTATGGTTTATGTATCTAATGAAATACACTTCAATAGAAGGCGAGATTTAGAATTTAATCAAGGTGAAGTTATATGGTTAGAACTAGTAACTGATAAGTCGACTATATTATTATGTACAATTTACCGCCCTCCAGGTATATCAAGTGTTAGATTCTGGAATGATTTTCAAAACTCTATTGATAGTGCATTTTCTATCAGCACTAATGTAGTTATACAAGGTGATACTAATGTTGATTTCCTCACTGTAACGAATAGTAAACTCCATGATATTACCATGCTTTTTAATCTTGATAATGTAATTACTGAACCTACACGTATAACTGTAAACACCAGTACATTGATAGACCTTGTTCTCGTAAGTGATAATATCAAAGTAATTGAATCCTCTGTTTTACCTGTTGACGACGAAATTAGTGATCACTCCGCCACTGTCGCCGTAATAGAATTACCACAAAAAATATCTTGTGCTTTAACTCGAAATGTATGGATTTATAAAGATGCAAATTTTATTTTATTTAATAATCTTATTAGAGATTATCCTTGGAATGTTGTTTTAACTGCTGCTTCTACTTTAGACGAGTCATGTGAATTATTTACCTCAAAGTTTTTAGAGTTTGCCAAATCTAGTATCCCAATTAAACAGGTAACTATTAGAAAAAACGACAAGCCTTGGTTTACATCCGAACTCCGACTTGAAATTAGAAAAAGAAATAGATTACATGCTGTATTTCGTAAAAACAAAAGTAACTCTTCCCTGGAAAATTTTAAAGCTCAAAGAAACAAAGTAAATAACATGAAAAAACATGCCAAACTATCCTTTTACGCTAATGTTAATGGTTTGATTGATCTATTAGATGCGTCTGACTCAAAATCTTACTGGCGACTTATGCGCCGACTGATTGGCAAATCGGCTAATTCTGGAACTATCCCTGCATTGTATGACCCTGTCAGCAACTCTTTAGTACACGATGATAAAAGTAAAGCAAATGTCTTAAATAACTATTTTTGTTCTATAGCTAATATTGATGATGACCTAGATAGCCCTAGTTTTCCTTCACGATGCAACTCGTCTTTATCGTCCATTACAATTACCAAAACTGATATTCTTGATATCCTTAAATGTTTGAAATTAAATAAGGCAACAGGAATTGATACCATAAGTCATAACATGTTGAAAAACACTGCTGAAACTGTCTGCGAACCTCTTCTCATTTTGTTTAAGCGATCGCTACGTGAATGTAAGTTTCCTTCTGCGTGGAAATTAGCTACTGTTCTTCCACTATTTAAGAAAAATGAGTCATTTCTTCCTTCTAATTACCGACCTATCTCATTGTTAAGTTCTGTAGGTAAACTGTTCGAAAGAATTGTACACAAATACCTCCATAATTATCTAATAGATAACAATTTATTATATAAGTATCAATCTGGTTTTGTTAAAGGACACTCGACTGTTTATCAGTTAATAGAAATATACCATAATATATGCTCATCATTAGAAAATAAACAGCAAACCTGTATGACATTTTTTGATATATCGAAAGCTTTCGATAGAGTTTGGCACAGAGGTCTTTTAATAAAATTATATGCATATGGTATAAAAGGTAATATTCTCTCTTGGGTCAAAAATTATTTACTTGATAGAAAACAGCAAGTTATTTTAGGAAATTCTACTTCTTCTATTGGCTATTTAAAAGCGGGAGTTCCACAGGGCTCTGTCCTTGGTCCTCTGTTATTTTTAATATTTATAAACGATATAACTGACAATTTACTATCTCTTACAAGAATGTTTGCTGATGATACATCTCTATCATTTTCTTCAGATAATAACATAGAAATAGAACAGGTAATGAACTACGATTTAGCTTTAATTGAAGAGTGGTCTAACAAATGGAAAGTGACTTTTAATCCTTCGAAAACAGATGTAGTGCTTTTTCACTGTTCTAATAATCCTTTTAACATCAGTTTAATGTTTAATAATACACCATTACAAACTTCAGCTAATCACAAACATCTCGGGGTAACTTTAAATGAAAATTGCAAATGGACAGATCATGTAAATAATATAATCAAATCAGCTTCAAGACATATATCAGTATTACGGAAACTGAAATTTACTTTAAATAGAGATACGTTATCGAAATTATATATTGTTTTTATTAGACCTCTTATGGAATACGCATGTGAACTATGGGACGAATGTAATGTTACCAATTCTGACAAATTAGAAAAATTACAGTTAGAGGTTGCCAGAATTGTAACTGGTCTTCCAATATTTACTAGTCGACAGAGTTTATATTATGAGACTGGATGGGAAACATTAAGCAATCGTAGAAAATTCCGGAAACTTACATTACTTTACAAAATTCATAATAATCTTACCCCCTCCTATTTACATGACATTATGCCTAATCCAGTTCACACTGTTAGCAATTATAATTTGAGAAACCAAGAAAATTATACAATCCCAAGAATAAGACTAAGTTTATTTGAAAGATCATTTATACCTGATACAATAAAGCATTGGAATAATCTTGATACTGACACCAGATCTAGTAACACTATTTCAACATTTAAACGTAAAATTTCTTTTCAGGGGGAATGTGCTCCTAAGTTTTATTCTTCTGGCTGTAGAAAGTTAAATATGTTACATACAAGACTCAGGTATCGATGTAGTTCCTTAAATGCTGATCTCAAACGTATTAATTTGATTCCGTCACCACAGTGTATATGCTCATATGCAATAGAAGATGTAGAACATTATTTGTTAAATTGTCCATTATTTGATATTTCTAGAAATGCCTTCAAACATAAACTAGCGAACGATTTAAATTTAACTGAATTATCTGTAGATCTACTGCTATTTGGTTCGGAAGCACTTTCTTATAATGAAAACTGTTCTTTATTTTTATTAGTCCAAGACTTTATTAGCCATACTAAACGTTTTAATTAATATCATTTGTATCAAAATATCCGTTCATTCTTAATATTATGATATTATGGTGACACAGTCGATCGCATCCGAATATACAGGGAGCCTCAAGCTCGGAATTTCAGAGACAGGAACAGTGGTGTGTGCTTTACAGAAGAAGGAATAGACATTACGTGGTGCGGTGCTAGTTGCGTTTAGTTACAGTGTGTGTCATAGGGTATGCGGTCTACTGTGTCACCTACTCTATATCAACAATACTAGCTTATATATATATATGTGTGTTATTTTGTTACACTATTTAATTTTGTATCAGATATAGCCTTAATTTTAAAGAAATGTCAAATCAGTTTTATAATGTAAATGTAATTCTTATGGTGATATTTCATACAAATACATACTTTTATACGGACATGCGGGTACGGGTACTTCATAAAACGATATATGTTTTGTAATTCTTATCATAAATTTAAACCTTGATATTCTTCATCATCATTTTCTTAATATATTTGCGGTCATTATATATTTCATCATTTATGTATTACGGGAGAAGACGGACTATAAGTTATTCAACTTGTGTCTGATCCCATTTGTATATATGCAAATAAAATATGTTTAAATCAAATCATGTCTATCACGACGTAATTCATCCGAATTACAATGATGATATAGTCTAAGGTTTATGATCCTGTAAATCGTTCAATAACATTTTCAAACAAAACACCTGGCATTAAGGTCCTGGAAATGTACTGCAAATTTTCCGAATTAACATGGCTGGCTACTTACCTATATGGTCCGTATCCCCACAAAGGCAAACTTTACACAAAATATGTAGTTAAATACATATACTAAATTATAGAACATTAGCTGAAAAAGTGTTTCCACTTTATCAAGAGTGCTATTTTATCTAAAATCATAAATTGAGATGGATATAATATTTGACTTTAAAGTAGATGTTGTACGTAGAGAATTAATAAACAACAGCGATAAAAGATCTGCAAGTCATGCCACTATCGGCACTGATCTCAACAATTGATGTTTATAATTAAATTTCACAAGGATTTACGTAGTTTCTTCCTTTTAGATTTCTGTTGTAATGTAAAACTCTTTAGAGGTTGACAAAAATATACATGTACCTCGAAATACAACAAAAGAAATTATTATATAAATGAAAAGTTCTGAGGTAATTTGATAGATTAAACTATTCTTATCCTGATGATTTTCAATTAAGGTTAATAACAACACTAATTGGTCTGTCCCTATGCCAACCAGCTTTGACTAATTTTCTTGATAATCATTAAGGTAATGACTATACCCAGTGGCTCAGTGCATGGTTACTGCCCAGATTCCAAAATGACTTTTGACCTGGGTTCGAGGGGTCGAAGATTTGAATATCTTTTTATGGGGGTATCCTCATATCCTCCAATACTCGAGGGATCATTCTGGTGTAGTTTGAAGTTTTATGATACGTGATTCCAGTAATATTGAAAACATATTGTTTATATCTGTGGTTCCAAAGCAACAAAGGAAACATATACTGTGTTTCTATCCATTGATTATTTCAAACCGTATAGCCGATATTTGTTTTTCAAAATTTCATGGCACACGTATTATACAATTATTATCATGTATTAATTAAGACCAACTGCAAAATATTAATTACTTGGAATTCCTCTATCTTTCCGAAACAAAAAAGAAATTTCTTAAAAACAATTATAACAAAAGAAAAAATATATCGATGGCCTAAGATGAAGTTACAACAGCAAACAAATGCACTATTTCTTGCATAATCTATGTGAACAAAGAAGATTCATTTCGCTGAATTGCCGTCTGGCGTAGGAATGATAATGAACTAAAGCGCGGTAATTTATAAAACGACAGTGGGAAACATAATACATGTACGAATACGAATATGAAAATTAAATTAGATGGTTAGATTAATTAACTACGTATAGTATTGAAGGTAAGAAAATAGCTTTTGCGACTCTGCAAAAAAAATCAATCTCGTTTTACAAATAAAAAAATATAATTAAAAGCTGTTTCGAAAAGGTAGAGTGTCTTTAAGTCATATTCGCCTACAAATATAAACCGACTAGTAGGTTATCAATATAGTTGTCCGGGTTAGATAGAAAGATTCCTATATTTATTGTCTTCTATGTCTGTTCATTGAATAGTCAAGTCATAAATACTTTATAACTTTCTAAACTTATAACTTATTTATACATCGATGTAAATGAAACATCATATCATATACTTTCATCTATAAGATATAAAGATATGAAATTTATTTCTCCCTTTTTAAAAACCTATCCACCCGTTTATTTTCCCATTACTGGACCGATGCGGAAGTTTCACAAGCTTACAGCAGTTCTCACGACTCAGTGCCCTTTCGGGTTGTCTGCTTCAGTCTAAAGCAATTTCAGAATCTATAAAAACTTGAAATAGGTTGAAATATTGTAATTGGTCCTGTAAACGCTGTTATTATCGATATAAACAGTTTTGTGAGTCATTTGATACTTTATTTGTACGACGTGTGTAGGTTATGCAATTATATATATATATATATATAAAGTACGTGAATAAATTGAAATACAATAGACCTTCTCGAAAAGAAACCTTCTTAAAACCGAACCATTCCTGAAACCGAAAATGCTATAAAGGAATTCTAGTGTAGCGAGCCACATTCCAGTTCAAAGTTCAAAGGAAACGTCTCGACACGATACAGCGGAAATACCAGTGTTAGATGCATGTAAAATGAAAATAGGAAAATTTGAGGGAGTTTTATAAATGTATCACATAGACGCTGATGAGGAAATAAAGTTTTTGATATTTGGAATGTATTTCTAAACATTGATATTGTTGAGTATTTCGATAT